>NC_053024.1:592127847-592233022 GCF_003073215.2 Triticum urartu | reverse complement strand
ACCCTAGCCCTGATGATTCAAGAACGTCCTGACTTCAAGACACTCGATCCGTCTGACATACTTGAGAGGCTCAACACACATGAGTTTTAGCTTTCTGAGAAAAGAGACAGCTACTGTCCCAACTATGGGCGAACTCGTCCCTTGAAGGCAAAAGTTGTCTCCTCATCTGAAGAAGAATCTGACAACAGTTCTGATGATCCTGAAGACATTAGAAAGGAACTTGCTATGCTTGTGAAGAAGTTCCAAAAATTCACCAAGAAGAAAGGCTTCAGAAAGTCTTCACGATCAAGCTCAAGGAATGATGAAGCTTCTGCTCATGACTACAAGAAGAGAAGATGCCACAAGTGTAAGAAACATGGCCACTACATCTCTGAGTGTCCGCAGTGGGACAATGAGAACAAGAAGAAAAAGAAGAGCAAGGAGTATGATTCTGAAGACAAGAAGAAGAACGAATACTCAAAGTCTTCTTCCAAGTCTTTCTCAAAGTCTTCATCACACAAGAAGAGCTCATCTGGCAAGGCTCGTGCGTTTGTTGGCAAGGAAATGGATTCAGAGGAGGAGTCCGCTTCTGAGGAGGCGGAGGTGGAGTCTGAGGAGGAGTCCGATGCTGGCATTGTGAGTCTGGCTACAGCATACGTTGCCAAGTCCATCTTCAACACTAAAGACAATGACTTCATCACCGACACTGATGCAAATGACAAGGACTACTCCGCTCCCACCTATTGCTTCATGGCACGCGGTGACAAGGTAAACACACGCACTACTCACTATCAAACATCCAGTGAAGATGACTCTGATTGTGGTTCCAAACCCAGCTACAAAACACTTGCTAAAATTGCAACTGAACAACAGAAAGCTATGGAACATATTCAAAAACTATTAGACAAAAGCGATGACCTGTTAGACGCTGAAATGACTCGATCTTAGTCCTTAATTGAAGACATAAAAAATCTTCATGTTAAGTATGAGGAACTTGAAAGTCGTCATGGAACGCTCTCAACAACTCATGAAAAGCTCTCCTATGATTATCTTCAAAGGAAGCAAGATCTTGAGAAATTGAGAGCGGCTCATAAAGATCTTCAAAAGGAAAACGAGTCACTTCGCGCCAAACAGATCAATCCCGCTCAGGAAGGATTTGAACCAACATGTCTTAAATGCATTGAGCGTGACAATGCTACTTCTGTTGCTGGATGTTCTACTGCTACTACTATTGCAATACCTTCAACTGTTGATGTGGTAACTAACCCCTCTTCCGAGGATACCACTGCAATTGCTGATGAAAATGCTAGGTTGAAGACATTGCTTGAAACAGGGATGTACAAAAATCTCAAAGGGCATCAGACACTATGTGATGTCCTCAAAAGGCAGATCCTGAACCGAAACCCTAGAAAAGAGGGTCTTGGGTTCGAAAGGAAAATGAATGCTGATGGCTCTTACTGGAAACCTGAGAAGTACCCCAAAACCACATGGGTTGCTGCAAAGGAACCCTCAGTGGATCCATCCACCCTGTCAGGCTTCAATTGTGCTAATCCCATTGTTATTGATGAATCCTTTGATGCAAACTATAAACTGTTTAAGAATCAGAATGGTGAAGTGTTTGCCAGGTATATTGGTACTAACTCCAGGAATGGGCCACCTGTGAAGAAAGTCTGGGTGCCGAAAAGGTTGCTGGAGAATCTTCCTGTGAATGTCATCATGACACCACAAGTGAAGAAGACAAACCCCAGACCACAGGCTTCATACAGACAGAGGACTCACCTGAGTCGCACTAATGCAAATGTTTTGCAGGGAAGCCATACTCAGGCCTATGAATATGAGTGCGTTTCATCAATCCGCCGTGTTCATAAGACCAAGAACTACTTTGCTTATTCTTATGAGTACTATTGTCCACCTGCAAGACTTTTTGCTAGGGCTCCAAAGCCAAAATTCTCAAATGCTGCACTTAGACTCATTGCTTCGAAGCCACCCTTGAAGATGTGGGTGGCTAAGAAAGCTTAACTCTCTTTTACAGGGAAAGGTCTCCAGCCGACAATCAAATTCGTCTGAAGCTATTGCTGGGGACCTTAAACATCTTGTAGGGCGCAAGATCAAATGCCCAAATGGTCTTATTATGTATTTTGTACCTGAGTCGCGTGCTACTTGCCCATTAGTCCTAACCTCGATCTAAGCTTTCATAATCCACTTGCTCGTCAAATGTTTATGCTTCACAATTCTCTTCGTGAAGCCTATCCCCCTAACTGCACTGTAGGGTACGACACCAGCTGCTTCAGAGTGGATATTGATAGTGGGTGTACTAATCACATGACTGGCAAGCGAAGTCTTCTCATGGACTCAACCTTACGTCCATCTGAGAAAAGTCACATCACATTTGTTGACACTGGTAAAAGCAAGGTATTGGGTCTAGGTAGACTTGCAATCTCAAGGGATCAACACATGGATAAAGTCATGCTTGTTGAATCCCTTGGTTTCAACTTAATGTCTGTCTCAATGCTTTGCGATTTGAACATGATTGTGATGTTTGGAAAATATCATTGCCTTGTTCTAATGGAATCTGACAAGTCTCTAGTCTTTGAAGGGTACCGGAAAGATGATTTGTACGTGGTAGATTTCTCAGCAGGACAACAACTTGCCGTATGTCTTCTAGCAAAAGCATCTGAATGCTGGCTCTGGCATCGGAGGCTAGGGCATGCTGGCATGAGGAACCTGCACACCCTTGCAAAGAAGAAGCATGTCATAGGCATCGAGGGCGTCAAGTTCAAGAAGGATCACTTATGTGGTGCCTGTGAAGCAGGAAAGATGACGAGGGCCAAGCATCCGTCGAAGACAATCATGACAACGACTCAACCCTTCGAACTGCTCCACATGGACCTTTTCGGTCCCACTCATTACTCAACTCTTACTACTACTGCTTGTCTCTATGGCTTTGTCATTGTTGATGATTATTCAAGATATACTTGGGTGCATATAATCCTCTACAAGACTGAAGTGCAGGATGTCTTCAGACGCTTCGCCAATCGAGCCATGAACAACTATGGCGTCAAGATCAAGCACATCAGAAGTGACAATGGCACTGAATTCAAGAACACTGGCCTAGATACTTATCTTGATACTTTGGTCATCACACATGAATTCTCAGCTCCGTACACGCCGCAGCAGAATGGCGTCGTGGAACGCAAGAACAGAACACTTATTGAGATGGCCCGGACGATGCTTGATGAATACAAGACTCCAAGAAAGTTCTGGCCTGAAGCCATTGATACTGCATGCCATATCATCAACCGTGTTTATCTTCACAAGCTTCTGAACAAGACATCCTATGAGCTCCTTACTGGGAAGAAGCCAAATGTCAGTTACTTCAGAGTATTTGGCGCCAGGTGCTGGATCAAGGATCCTCATCACACTTCAAAATTTGCACCGAAAGCACATGAAATTTTTATGCTTGGATATGGAAAGGATTCGCACTCCTACAGAGTCTTCAACCTCTTTCACTATAAAGTGGTTGAAACTGTGGATGTGCGGTTCGATGAGACTAACGGCTCGTAAAGAGAGAACCTGCCAAATGTGCTAGATGAATTTCATCCAGTGAATCAATCAAACTTATGGGAAATGGAGAAATCATACCATATGAAGCTCAGCCAAAAGAGGAACTTATCATCTCTGCACCTGATCAACCTGAAGACAATGCTCAGCCTGAAGACAATCCTTCTAACGATGACAATGATCAGCAAGAGCAAAATCTTTGTCCTGTCCATCCTCGTGTTGCAAATGAAGTACAGATTGAAAGGATAATTGATAGCATCAATGCACCAGGTCCACTCACTCATTCAAGGGCAACACAGCTAGCTAACTTCTGTGGGCACTTTGCATTCGTCTCAATATCTGAACCCAAGAAGGTTGATGAAGCCTTCATGGAACCTGAATGGATTCAAGCCATGCAAGAAGAGCTCCAGCAGTTTGAGCTGAATAATGTTTGGGAACTGGTTAAGCGTCCTGATCCTCGTAAGCACAATATAATAGGCACTAAATGGATATATCGCAACAAGCAAGATGAGCATGGTCAAGGTGTAAGAAACAAAGCTCGTCTCGTTGCTCAAGGATATACTCAAGTTGAAGGGATTGACTTCGATGAGACATTTGCTCCTGTGGCTAGGCTTGAAGCTATACACATACTGCTGGCCTATGCAAATCATCATAACATTCTTCTGTTCAAATGGATGTGAAGAGCGCTTTTCTCAATGGCAAGATTCAAGAAGAAGTGTATGTTGCACAACCACCTGGCTTTGAAGATCCAAAACATCCTGACATGGTGTACAAGCTCAACAAGGCACTGTATGGCCTCAAACAAGCCCCTCGGGCTTGGTATGACACACTCAAAGACTTCCTAAAGAGTAAAGGTTTCAAACCTGGTTCTCTCGATCCCACTCTCTTCACGAAGACATATGATGGTGAGCTGTTTGTGTGCCAAATATATGTGGATGGCATTGTCGGTGTCTAAACCGGCGGATCTCGGGTAGGGGGCCCCGAACTGTGCGTCTAGGCCGGATGGTAACAGGAGGCAGGGGACACGATGTTTTACCCAGGTTCGGGCCCTCTTGATGGAGGTAAAACCCTACGTCCTGCTTGATTAATATTGATGATATGGGTAGTACAAGAGTAGATCTACCACGAGATCAAAGAGGCTAAACCCTAGAAGCTAGCCTATGGTATGATTGTTGTTCGTCCTACGGACTAAAACTCTCCGGTTTATATAGACACCGGAGAGGGCTAGGGTTACACGGAGTCGGTTACAGTGGTAGGAGATCTACATATCGTATCACCAAGCTTGCCTTCCACGCCAAGGAAAGTCCCTTCCGGACACGGGACGAAGTCTTCAATCTTGTATCTTCATAGTCCAGGAGTCCGGCCGAAGGTATAGTCAGGCTATCCAGACACCCCCTAATCCAGGACTCCCTCAGTAGCCCCTGAACCAGGCTTCAATGACGACGAGTCCGGCGCGCAGATTGTCTTCGACATTGCAATGCGGGTTCCTCCTCCAAGTACTTCATAGAAGATTTTGAACACAAAGGTAGTGTCCGGCTCTGCAAAATAAGTTTCCACATATTGCCATAGAGAGAATAATATTTACACAAATCTAATCTACTGATGTATTCCGTAGCGTGACATCACACCACGGCCAAGTCTTTATTCGTTTTACTGTCCCACCTCAGCGCGTTTAGCGAGGCAGTTTCCTTGGCACGTCTTGTTAAAGCAGAGATCGTGTCCCCTTATTCTGGGATTCTCATCAATATGGGTGTGGGTAACCCAACCGCGCCATTGACTACGGCGCTTGGGAAATAAGCGAGTTTTACCAGGCTGGTGGGGGCGCATAGTCGCGTCCGCCCATATAAGGGGATAAGGATCCACCTTTTCATCCACGCCTTCTTCCTCCTTTGCCTATCCATTTCCGCGCACTCGAGCTCCAGCGCCCAAGTCCGCACACCCCACCTCAACCTTCTCCAGCCATGTCCGAAGCGGGAGGCAAGTGGATGGTCTCCTCCGTCACGGGGGGACACGTCAAAAGACTGAGGAAGGCCGGATACTTCTCTAACGACATTGCGCACCGGCTTCCCGAAGAGGGGCAGCTCATCCCCACCCCTAGGCCCCATGAGAGGGTGGTGTTCCTCCCCCATTTCCTCCGCGGACTGGGCTTCCCTCTCCACCCATTTTTCCGGGGGCTCATGTTCTACTATGGCCTGGATTTCCACGATCTGGCCCCGAACTTTGTCCTCAACATCTCGGCGTTTATCGTCGTGTGCGAGGCTTTCTTCCGCATCCGCCCCCATTTCGGCCTATGGCTCAAAACTTTCAATGTCAAGCCAAAGGTGGTGCGCGGCACCCAAGCGGAGTGCGGAGGTGCCATGGTGGGCAAGATGCCCAACGTCCTATGGTTCGAGGGCTCCTTCATGGAGTCCCTAAAGGGGTGGCAGTCAGGGTGGTTTTACATCACCGAGCCGCGCGACCCTGAATGGGTCGCAGCCCTCGAGTTCCGATCTAGACCCCCTGCGCAGCTCGCCTCCTGGAAAGAGACGGGCCTGTCGTGGGGTAAAAAAGGAGAGCTGACCGGACTCCAAACATGCGTCCAAACCCTGGTGGACAGGAAGCTCAAACTTGTCAACGTAGTCCAGGTTATGCTCATCCGCCGTATCCTCCCGTGTCAACAACGGGCTTTCAACCTGTGGGAGTTCGACCCGGCGCGGCACCGAACTCTGAGCAGGCTCTTCGACATGACGTACGAAGATGCCTGGAAGGTGATTTTCAAGGGCGCCGAGGCCCCCGCATCTGCTACCGAGGATCGCGGATTCAGCACGCAGCGTCACGCTCGTGCGGTAAGCTGTTTTTACCTTTTACAGGGTATTAGTTTTTCATAGTTTGACTCCGTGCGGGATCTAAGCTCCCTTACCTTTGAAAGGATTGGCAAGAGACGTCCGGACAGATCAACTGTCCGGCTCCTTTGCCCGAAGGCCCAGCGGACGCTCGCTTGGTGAAGCTGCTGGTTCCGGCACCCTACGTGGTGCCGGAGAAGAAGGCCACGAGGAATCGAAAGAGTGCCCGGCACCAGGAGGTGTCGGATTCATCATCCGACGACTCCAAGGCGCACTCCTCCCATGAAGACGAGGAGGAGGAAGAAGAGACCTCTCCCCCTCCAGCGGGGGGAGGGAAGAAAAGGAAGGCCACCCCAACCGGGGAGGCCGAAGGGTCCAAGAGGGGGAAGACCCCTCCTCCGGACTACTCCACCAACGCCGACGACGGTGAAGAGGAGTGGCCGCACAGGGCCAAGCCCCTGGCGAGATCGTAAGTATCCGGATACCAGAGTGATTCATAGTATTCCCCCATTGCACAGCTTTTCCTTACGTCGAACATGATTGTGCAGTCCGCCCAAGGCCGGGCTCGACGAGTCGTCGAGCGGCTCCCTGGATTCGTCGGATGTGAATTCGCTTCCGACGGCTTCCTCCCCCCACCCTACGGACGGCGCCGAGGTGGCATCCCAACAGGTTCCAAGACAGGAGGAGGTGGTCCTGGAGGCGCCGCAAGGCAACCTCCCGGACTCCAGGCGTAAAGGGGATAAAACCCCCAAGGGCTCCAAGTCCGGCCTTGAGCCGGACACCGCGCCAGAACCTTCAACGGTTCCGGACTCCGGTAGGCAGCCTCCTTCCAAGAGGAGCAAGCCTACCGAGCCGGTGACCTCCGTCCAACCGGAGGCACCGGACAGTTTGCTGGAGACGCTTAACCGCGCCTCCATCGATGAGGAGCACCACACTATTATGAGTGCGGTGATCCAGAAAGTTCAGTCCGCCAAGAGCGGACTGACTGAAGCCTGTGCCAGCCTTCTAACAGCCTTTGAGGTAAGTAAAGAATATGTAAAAATATTACCGCATAGACAGTAGCCCTTGATGCTCTGTTCGGCGTTCGGAAAGAAAAGCCGAATAGAGGATCTAATAACATTCGCAGGAGCCTAACATGATCAAGTTAATATGCGTATGCAGGCTTCGCTGCTGGCCTCCGCCGCACTGACTGTGGAGGTGGATACGCTGAAGCAGAACCTCGAGCGGTCCGAGCAAGAGCTCGGCCTAGCCAAGCAGCAGCTCGAGGAGAAGGAAGGTAAGAAATACCTTATTAAAATATGTGAAAGGTGCAATTGCAAAAAGTGACAGGATTAACGCGGCTATTGTAGGGGCCACAACTGAGGTGGCGACCCTTAAGCAAGCGCTGTCCGAGGCCGAAAAGAGGGCGGCCACGGAGCGCATCGAGCGGGAGAAGCATGAGACGCAGGTTGGCGAGGTGCAGCAAGAGCTCCAGGCTCTCATGAAAAAACATGAGAGTTTGGAGCTTGACTCGAAGACGCGAGAGTCTGAGCTCGCGGCGGCCATTGAAGATGCCAAGTCTGCCAAGGCCGAAGCCCAGAAGGCCCTCCAAGAGGTTGAGGCAATAAAAAAAGATAACAGCGGGTAAGGCATTCTTTATGCAAAGCAAGCACGTAAAAGTGAATTACTTGTCACTTACCCGAATCCGGAGCTCTCCAGGAGCAATCGCAGACTTGCCCCATAGCGTGTCAGATGCCACCGCCTTCTACTGAGCCGAGGAGGGAAGCTTGACGGAGAAGGTGTTCTGGTCTCAGTATGCTGAGGCCGAACACCCGGTGCCCTTAAGCGACCAGCTGAAACAGCTGGTCGAGCTCCATAAGGTGGCCGAACAGGCCATGAAGGGCCTCATAGTCCGGCTGTGGACTGGAGAGGCCATGCCTGGGAGCTACTACGGGCTGGTGAGGCGGCTGGTGGAGGCATGTCCAAGGCTCGAAGTCATCAAGTGCTCCGTATGCATCGAGGGTGCCCATAGGGCACTTGCCCGTGCGAAGGTGCACTGGGGCAAGCTTGATGCTGAGAAGCTTGTGAAGGACGGGCCACCGCCGGGCAAGGAGCATCACAAGCCCGAGATGTATTATGAGGGCGTTCTGAAGGGTGCCCGCCTTGTGGCGGATGAATGTTCCATGAATGTAAATTTTCAGTGAACTCGCTCGTTTTGTCCTGTGCGCTAAAAACTTGTTCATGTGCGCTAAGCAATGCTTTTTGAATTTAAAATATTACCTTCTGTGCGGCTGTTTATCAAATTTGAGAGATGGCGAGTCGTCGGCTTCTGCCCCCATGGCACAAGTGCTGGGGTGTTCGGGATAAACATGAGCGCTCTTTTTCCCATTCTTGGGTCCTTCGAGGGAGGCGCTCAACACAACGAACAAGGCAATCGGACTATAATGCTTGAACACTCTCACTTAGCCATAGAATTCTATAATTTTAAATTTCGGCGAAGCCCCTAGTGTTCGGAAGACCGAGTTCGGGGCGCTATCCACGCCTAGGCCGGACAAAGCCGACTCCTCGCTCTAAGCTGCATAAGTCTTTAGGGACTCGAAAACCTCTCGAATAGCGACCAGCTCTCGCCTCATCATGACGGTCAGTTTTAGCTTTCTCTACTGAGGTTCTTAGCCCAGCTCAACTGGGGCACAATCGCAGTAGTTCTCCTAGTGCTACCTTAGCCGATATAACGGAACGTAAGGTACCAAAACGTAGGAGCCGGGCAAACCCAACTATTGACCCAAGACATGATTCGGAGCCGATGCATATAATTCTATAAGTTCGGGGTGCCGCACTTGTGAAAGTGTTTGGACTTCTCACACCATGTTGTGGGGTACTTAAGCCCCTGGCGTATTGGCCGTACCAAAGTGTACGGGTGGAACATGTCATTAATGAACATATATTCGTAAACAAGAGGTAATGCAATAATAGACGGAAGCTATGCATTGTTTATTTAGAAAAGCACCGATCAAAGCAGAACGATACAAATAGTGCGATAAGCAAAAGATGGGACTATCAAATATGTCCTTTCCAGGGGCGAGCTGCGGAATGTTATGCGAAACAGGTATACTGCTTGTTATAGAGACCACCTTAGAGTTCCGTAGTGCGGCGTAGCTTTCTGCTTCCCTGGTTGTATCGTTTGTGCGGCAATTGTACTGCCGGACAAGCCTTCCGAAGAATGGAGTCCTGAAAATAAGAGAAAATTAAGAAATCGGCAGCCCCTAGTGCGGTTTAAGCCGCGTTTCGGGCGTGCCGTGATGGTGCCCCTCCCCCTGTGCCCATGGTATTTCCAGAGCATAGTTATGTACGCGCAGCACTGGTTTCGCAAGTTCACGAGGGCTGGGGTTGGGGCCGCATTGCTATGCTTGCTCTGAACGCGCTGGGCGGTCTTGGTGTAGGTTACTCCGGGCGCGCTTGACGGTGTCCAAACGTTTAATGGCCGGACTAGAGAATTGCCTTGAGAGGCTGCTTTGTACTTCCGCTGCGATAGCCGCCGTATGCTCCTCCGTTCGAAGAGACCGTTCAGTGTTTCCATTGACCGTGATGACGCCTCGAGGGTCTGGCATCTTGAGCTTGAGGTATGCATAGTGCGGCACCGCATTGAACTTGGCAAATGCGGTTCACTCGAGCAGTGCATGATAGCCACTGCGGAACGGGACTATGTCGAAGATTAACTCCTCGCTTCAGAAATTATCCGGAGATCCGAAGACCACTTCAAGTGTAACTGAGCCTGTACAGTTGACTTCTACACCTGGTATGACGCCTTTAAAGGTCGTTCTGGTGGGTTTAATCCTCGAGGGATCGATGCCCATTTTTCACACTGTATCCTGATAAAGCAAGTTCAGGCTGCTGCCGCCGTCCATAAGGACTCTAGTGAGGTGAAATCCGTCAATAATTGGGTCTAGAACCAATGCGGCGAATCCGCCTTGACTGATGCTAGTGGGGTGGTCCCTTCGATCAAAAGTGATCGGGCAGGAAGACCATGGGTTGAACTTTGGGGCGACTGGCTCCATTGCGTATACGTCCCTTAGCACATGCTTCCGCTCCCTCTTGGGGACGTGGGTTGCGTATATCATGTTCACTGTCCGCACTTGTGGGGGAAAACCTTTCTGTCCACGGTTGTTCGGCGGCCGGGGCTCCCCCTCGTCATCGCTTTGCACCCCCTTGTCTCTACTTTCGGCATTTAACTTGCCTGCCTGCTTGAACACCCAACAATCCCTGTTGGTGTGATTGGCTAGTTTTTCGGGGGTGCCATGTATCTGGCATGAGCGGTCGAGTATTCGGTCCAAACTGGACAGGCCCGGAGTATTTCTTTTGAATGGCTTTTTCCGCTGACCGGGTTTAGAGCCTTTGAATCCGGCATTAACTATCGTATCCTCAGCATTGTCGCCGTTAATGCGGCGCTTTTGCTTGTTGCAACGTGACCTCCCACTACTGTCCTTGGTATCCGAATTACCAGGGCTCTTGGTCATGTTATTGCTGCGAGCTAGCCAGCTGTCTTCTCCCGCGCAAAAGCGGGTCATAAGTGTCGTGAGGGCTGCCATAGATTTCGGTTTTTCGTGTCCTAGGTGCCGTGCAAGCCACTCGTCGCGGATGTTATGCTTGAAGGCTGCTAGGGCCTCTACGTCCGGACAGTCGACAATTTGATTTTTCTTGGTTAGGAACCATGTCCAGAATTGTCTGGCCAATTCCTCTGGCTGCTGAATTATCTGGCTTAGGTCATCGGCGTGTGGTGGTCGCACATAAGTGCCCTGGAAATTGTCGAGGAATGCGGCTTCCAGGTCCTCCCAACAACCAATTGATTCTGCTGGCAAGCTGTTAAGCCAATGCCGAGCTGGTCCTTTAAGCTTGAGTGGGAGGTATTTGATGGCGTGTAGGTCATCACCGCGGGCCATGTGGATATGAAGGAGATAGTCCTCGATCCATACCGCAGGATCTGTTGTGCCATCATATGATTCGATGTTCACGGGTTTGAAACCCTCGGGGATTTGATGATCCATTACTTCATCTGTGAAGCATAGTGGGTGTGCGGCGCCTCTGTATTGGGTTACATCACGACGCAACTCAAACGAGCTTTGTCTACTGTGTTCGGCCCGGCCGGATTTACTGTATCCGGCGTGACGAGTACCGTCTCGTGCCGTGGGGCGCCCACATGATCCGTAGATCGATCTTGTTTGCCTTGCCTTGTCCTCCAATATATCTCACAGGTCTGGCGCATTTTCCCATGCCTTGGTATTTTTTGAGCGGCGCCGGGGTGCGACTTGAGTGGAGGGCCGAGAGGCCTCTCTGTCGCGGCCACGGGGTGGCCGGTCGGCCGCATCATGCGCTGGTGATGTAGGTTTAAGTGCTTCCTCCTATAATTGGGGTAGCAACCTGCGCTTTGGATAGCTCTTGGAGGGGCGTTCGAGTTCATACTCTTCGGCCGCAAGGACTTCAGTCCATCTATCGGCTAGCAAATCTTGATCAGCTCTAAGTTGTTGCTGTTTTTTCTTGAGGCTGCTCGCCATGGCCATAAGCCTGCGTTTGAAATGCTCTTGTTCGACGGGATCCTCTGGCACGACAAATTCGTTGTCGTCGAGGCTTGCCTCGTCTTCGGAGGGAGGCATATAATTATCGTCCTCGACCTCTCTGTCTGCCGCTCTCTCATGAGGGCTGGCTTCTCTATCCTCCTGTGCTGAATCTTGCTGGAGGTGGTTGTCTTCGGCACTGTCCGAGGTGTTATTATCCCCCGTGCTGGAATCACCTTTTTTGTTTTGGCGGGATTTAGAGCTGCGCCGCTGACGCCGGCGCTTAGGCTGCTTCCTGGAGGGGTCATCCTCCGCTGTTCCATCGCCATTGCCTTCTTTTGGGGTGTCCACCATGTATATATCATACGAAGAGGTGGCTTTCCAGTGCCCTATAGGCGCTGGTTCTTGATCGTCTCCTGCATCGGCGTCCATACCGTCGATGTCTTCAGAGTCGAAGTCGAGCATGTCGGTTAAATCATCGACAGTGGCTACGAAGTGGGTGGTGGGTGGGCTTTGAATTTCCTCATCATCCGCATCCCAACCTTGCCGACCATAGTCCTGCCAGGGCTCTCCTGACAAAGAGAGAGACTTTAGTGAATTTAGAATGTCGCCGAAGGGCGAGTGCTGAAAGATGTCCGCGGCGGTGAACTCCATGATCGGCGCCCAATCGGGTTCGATCGGTCGGGGTGCGGAGGGCTCGGAGTATGGAGAGGAGTCCATCTCCTTGGAGTCACGGGCTTCGCAGAGAATAGGGCTGGTGTTCGGCTCGATCGCCGTAGAGATTGCAGCCCCCGAGGTGGTGTATAACCACCCATCCTCGGTTGGTGTGATCGGCTCCGAGCTAGGGGTCGGAGTGGACACAGGTGCGGCCTCCAGGGCACTGTTCGGCGGCAAAGCTAAATCATGCCCATCGTGACAGTGCGGTGCGCTCGGCTGTGGCTCGAATCCATTGAAGATCAAGTCTCCGCGGATGTCGGCCATGTAGTTCAAACTTCCAAATTTGACCTGATGGCCAGGGGCGTAGCTTTCGATCTGCTCTAGATGACCAAGCGAATTGCCCCGCAGTGCAAAGCCGCCGAATACGAAGATCTGTCCGGGGAGAAAAGTCTCACCCTGGATCGCATCGCTGTTGATGATCGGAGAAGCCATCGGGCCTAAAAGTGATGACACAGAGGAACTCTCAATGAAAGCACCAATGTCGGTGTCAAAACCGGCGGATCTCGGGTTGGGAGTCCCGAACTGTGCCTCTAGGCCGGATGGTAACACGAGGTAGGGGACACGATGTTTTACCCAGGTTCGGGCCCTCTTGATGGAGGTAAAACCCTATGTCCTGCTTGATTAATATTTATGATATGGGTAGTACAAGAGTAGATCTACCACGAGATCAGGGAGGCTAAACCCTAGAAGCTAGCCTATGGTATGATTGTTGTTCGTCCTACGGACTAAAACTCTCCGGTTTATATAGACACCGGAGAGGGCTAGGGTTACACAGAGTCGGTTACAATGGCAGGAGATCTACATATCGTATCGCCAAGCTTGCCTTCCACGCCAAGGAAAGTCCCTTCCGGACACGGAACGAAGTCTTCAATCTTGTATCTTCATAGTCCAGGAGTCCGGCCGAAGGTATAGTCCGGCTATCCGGACACCCCCTAATCCAGGACTCCCTCAGACATTATCTTCAGCTGCATTAATCAGAAATACAGTGAAGAGTTTGGATATATGATGCAAGAGCAATATCAGATGTCCATGATGGGTGAGCTGAAGTTCTTCCTTGGTCTTCAAATACGTCAGCAACGCAACGGCATCTTTATATCCCAAGAGAAATACCTCAAAGATTGCGTGAAGAAATTTGGAATGCAAGACTGCAAACCCTAGCGCCACCGCTAGGCCTCGACGATGCCGGCAACGAAGCGTTTCGCTGCCGCGACCTCACCGACGCCGTCTTCACGCTGACCGCGGACATCGTCTTCTCCATCGAACTGCTCGGCCTACTCTTTGAAAGTGCGTTATATCGACTAGAGGGGGGTGAATAGGCGATTTTTATGAAAGTCTTCAAAACGTGGAAGTTTCGAAGACAAACGATAGAAATAAACCTATTACCATGCAGCGGAAGGTAGACTGCACTAGGCAAACCATAGTCAAGTATTCAATGAAGTGAAAGCACAATAACTAATAGCAGCAATGTAGTGAGGATGAAGTAGGAAGATATTATGAAGCCAAACAGAACACGCAGTCACTTAGAGAAGACAAAAGATAGTGCAATCATACAATGACTTCACAAGGACCAACAGTAAGTAAAGGGAAGGGAAGGATGAAACCAGTGACTCGTTGAAGACAATGATTTGTTGGACCAGTTCCACTTGCTGTGACAACTGTATGTCTGGTTAGGGCGGCTAGGTATTTAAACCTGAGGACACATAGTCCCGGACACCGAGTCCTGAACACGTAGCTCGGGACACCCAGTCCTCACCATATTCCCCTTGAGCTAAGGTCACACAGACCTCGCCCAATCACTCTGGTAAGTCTTCAACGTAGACTCCCAAACCTTCACAGACTTCGTTCACCGGCGATACACAATGGCTCTTGGATGCTCAGAACGCGACGCCTAACCGGCTGGAGGATTCACAGTCCTCAAGTGTAATAAGTCTTCAGATCACATAGACAAGAAGACTTAAGTGATGCCTAACACTCTTTGGCTCTGGGTGGTTAGGGCTTTATCCTCGCAAGGAATTCTCTCTCAAAGGCTTCGAGGTGGGTTGCTCTCAAACGACAAAAGCCGTACTCTAACTCTGAGCAGCCAACCGTTTATGGTTGTAGGGGGTGGGCTATTTATAGCCACTAGGCAACCCGACCTGATTTGTCCGAAATGACCCTGGGTCACTAAGGAACTGACATGTGTTCCAACGGTCGGATTTCAAACTCACGCGACAGCTTTACTTTGGCGACAAGCAAAGCTGACTTGTCCGACTCTGGACAAGTTTCGCTCTCATAGTCTTCACTCGAAGACATAGGTTTTGGTTAAGCATCACTTCAGTCATTCTGACTGGTTCACTTGGACCCCACTTAACAGTACGGTGGTTCCTATGACTCAACAAAGAAGAAACAGAACTACAAAACATCTAAGTCTTCGAGCTCCATAGGCTTCATGCGATGTCTTCTCTTGTCATGGTATTCAATGAGAATATCTTCATATACCACCTTTGACATCAATGTCTTCATACATTTTTAGGGGTCATCTCTGGTAGGAAAACCGAATCAATGAGGGACTTCTACCTGTGTTATCCTGCAATTCTCACAAACACATCAGTCCCTCAACTAGGTTTGTCGTCAATACTCCAAAACCAACTGGGGGTGGCACTAGATGCACTTACAATCTCCCCCTTTTTGGTGATTGATGACAAACTAGTTGAAATTTTCAAGGGGGAATATAATATGTGAAATTGTAAAGAATAAGGAATTGTCTTCATAAGTTGCAAGGGCTCCCCCTAAAGATGTGCATATAAGTAATTTGCTTTTGGAATGCAAATGCACATGGTAGGTTGTGCTTGTGGAGATCATCTTCAACTTATGATGACAATCCACTATGCATGTGAAGGCATGTGAAGATAATGACATGCATAATGGAAAATGGACGTCTGCAAAATGATCTAAGTGCGGAATTTATCGTCGCACATGCAGAATTTATCATCGCATCACAAAGTAGCAAATAAGTAGCAGACGACCATCGAGTTTAAGTGTTACAACTCAAAGAACCAAATGTATCAAAACGAGAGTTGTAAACACGAAGCAAAATATAAAGCACCCGCCCATATGGACCCGCTTGAAGACTATCAAACTCATATGCTTCTCCCCCTTTTGTCAGTACGGACCAAAAAGGTTTGAAGACATAGAGCATCTACTCGTTCCCATGAAGAGTAGGTGAAGCAGCAGGGTCGTCGGTGGTGTTCGGCGGTGCAGAAGAGCTTGGAGCAGTGTCGAAGCATGCTGAAGGAGGTGGCGGTGAAGTGGCATCGTCTTCATCCTCGATCACTCTGGCATTCATAGTTGCAGCAGAGGAAGAGAACTCAGAGTCTTCAAGAGATGGAGTTCGTCACAGCACGGCCCTTCGAGGAGGTGTGGAGTCAAACTTGAAGCGTTCAGAGAAGCCATCCTTTTGAAGATCATCTTCCGAGCACATCAGCGTCAGCTCTTTCCATGTGCGTCGAGAGGTTTCATGGGCAACAAAAGCATTCTTGGTGGCAAGATTGCGAATGCGGTTGACATCCACCAAGAGGCTTTGCATTTGGCGCTCCAGCCAGTCATGATGCCTATCCTGTTTCTGATGAAGAGCCACCAGAAGCTCTCGGTCATTAAGAACACGAGTGCGCTTTTTGGGTCGTTGGGCAATTGTGTTGTCGGTGGCTTCAGTAAGGGCAGGATGTGGTGCACGTGTAGTTCCAGCCAAAGGATACACACGAGTGACTGATTCAACTCCTTCAATGTTCTGAGAAAAACTTTGATGCTCCGCATTCTGAAGACTTAGAGGTTCCTTGGCAGGCTCAGGATAAATGGCTTCAATAGACATATCCACATCAGGCAGAAAGATCCGATGATTGCGAGCAGATGGCTGATATGAGATAGCGGAGTGGAGTTTAATCAGCCGCATTATCCATGAAGCATAGAACTTCAAGCCGAAAAGATCAGAGCCTGATGCAGCAAGTTGGCGGATGAAAAAGTCCTGTGCATTGAAGCATTTTCCATGAAGAATATAGAAGACCAAGGTCTTCATTGCACCTTCCAGCTTGGCATGTGGAGAGTGTCCTTTGATGGGCCAGAGAGTTCGCCTTATGATGTGATAAATAGTCCTTGGCAGATACTCAAGGTCTTCAACAAAGAACTCTTTGGGATATGCAGCATCTTGGGGCAATGGCTTCATCATACTGAGCATCTGACTCATGTTGGGTTCAGGCTTCTGAAAGATGCTTTCCACAGCTTCACTGTGAATCTGACAGCCAGTTTCGTAGAGATCGCCAGGAATGGGTAGACCAGTGAGCTCAATGATGTCAAAGGCTTTGGCTTCGTGATGAACGTTTCCTGTCATCCACTCCAGGACCCAAGTCTTCGGATCTCTGTTGTACCCGCGGATGTGAAGTGTGGCATAGAGTTGGAGCAGCAACACTTCATTCCAATGCTCTTGGTCGGTGATGAACGGCAGCAAGCCAACCTCTTTGAAGCAATCCAGAGCTTCTTCCAGACAGGGCAGACCAGCTATTGCTTCAATGTCAAGACGCTTGTGTGGGAAGATGCGACCTTGATTGTATAGAATGCAGGAGTAATAGCTTCGCTGCGGATAGCTCCAGAACCGATCAGATGATATTTTTTCCCTTGAGTAGGGGTTCCTGGAGCTATTGAAGAAAGTGTTGTCTGCTTTGAAGCCATTGACATTGAAGGATTCCAGGTGCTGATGCAGGACCTGGAAACCTGGGCAATCTTGGGATCGGCTTCTGTACCTAAGGCCTGTGCTCAACATGATAGTCGAACTGAGGACTAGCAGTAGGCACAGGAACAGAAACAGTGGGATCAGTGGCTTCGCTAAGTTCTGGTGCTTGGGTTGGTGAAGGCTCCACATTAGCTTCTGCCATGACAGCGTCAGTGGCTTCATTGGTGTTGGTGGTGGCAGCCTCAAGATTCTCAACCTCCACTTGACGAGCTGGAGGGTCGGTCACAGTCACATTCTCCTCGAGAACATCTTCTTGGTGGGACGGGGGAGTAGCAGCTTTTGGGGTTTCTTCTTCATCGGCTGATGCAGCCGGAATGTCTTCAGCAGCTTTAGCTTCAGACTCAGAGACTGGAGGCCTTGGTCCTTTGCGAAGCCCATGTAACGCTGGCGATGCCTATGGAGTTGGAGTTGGCTGGGCCTCAAAGTCTTCTTCCTCTTGTGCTTGTGGGCGATCAGCCCATGATGCATCCTGAGCAATTGGCGTCAGAGGACGACCAATGCTGATGAGTTCACTGTGCGTTAGCACAGGCGATGATACCTGTTGGTGCTCGAGCTGAGGAAGAACTGCATCATCTTCAACAGGGTCATGATGACCAATGTCTTCAGCAGCGATGGGGTCAGCTGCTGGAAAGTCTTCAGCTTCATGAGCCCCTGTGAAAGCAGGCTCATGGACAGTCAGTTGGCGCTCTTGAGGTTCAGCGTCAGGGCGAACCATGGAGATGGGTTCAACAATCAAGGGCTCTGTGGGAGCAGCCCGTTCCTTCTTGGTCTTCTGCTTCTTCTTGGAGGGGGCAGTAGCAGAGGCTTCAGGATGTTTCCTCTTCCTTGCTTCAGCCTCAGCAGTCCTCGTCTTCTTCAGCTCTGAAGCAGTTGACCGGGCCTTTGGCTTCGAGTCAGTCATGCTAGTTGGGAAGACAATGGGATCTGCTTCCTGCCTTGGTGCGTTGTGTTCAGCCACAGTGGGCTTCTTATTCTGCTTAGCAGCCATCCTGGGATCAATGCCCGAACGCCCAAGGGCCTTGCGCTTCTCAGCCTCATTGTAGCCTTGCACACACTTGTCAGCCAGGCTCTTCGTGCGCTCCCGAGAACCCTGAGCTTCTGCGCGTTTCTTGAGAAAGGCTTCTTTGAGCTCGTGCAGCATAATCTTGAAGTTTTTCACTTCTTGTACACTAAGCTTGGCCATATGCTTCTTGAACCGAGCCTTTTCATAGTCAATCTTTTGCTTCAGTTCGACGATGCGCTGAGCGAGAGCTAGCTCTGAAGCAATGGCGCCATGGAAGGCGACACTGAGGCCAATGGGTAGTTGCAGATCTTCGAAGCTGATGTTGGGCGTGTCAAACCACTCATCAATGAAGTTGTGGATGATTTTCACGTCAAAGAGAGGCAGATCATTGAAGATTTCTGCTTCTTCTTTGCTCTTGATGAGTTGCTCAAGAGCGTCATCTGCAAGATCTTCATCACTGGACAGATCAATGGCATCGTTTCGCAGAATGGCAGCAGCTGTTAGTTCTTGGCCGGTGTGTGGCAGAGGCATCTTGACCTTCTGGGGCTTGGAGATGCGTGACAAATCTTCAGACTACACACTATCTTCAAGAGGTGCAGTGGCCAGTGGCTTCGCCCGTGAGATTTTTGGTGTAGAGGCAGGCTTTGAAGCTTTTGGCTGCTTCAGCTTCTTTGGCTTTGGCGCTGCAGGCGCTTCATCTGATTCAGCGTCATCTGCAGGCTCATTCATGGCAGTCCCTTGAACCACGATATGGGTGATGAGACCTTCAAGGTTGTAGAAGGGCCCAAGAAGATTGGGTTCAGCTTCGCGAGTTCCATCGGCACGGGGAGCAGAGGGACCAGGGTTGAAGTCTAAACCCAAAGACTTCTTGTTCTGCTTCGCTGAGTTCTTGGGAAACTGGAAGTTGCGTTTGAACAGATTGTCGTCACGGCACCATAGTAGTGACGATGGGTGTGCATCTGCAGGCTGTGGCCCATGGACCATGCAGGGATAGAAGCCTTGTTCAATGGCTTCTTCTCTGGACCTGGGTTGAAGATTCTTGTATAGGATGTCTCCCCACAGTCGCTTGATGGCATTTTTCTCAGCATATTCTTGGGTCAGAAACCGGTATTTGAACCATTGTTCTGCCCAATATCTTCGAATCCTCTGGATTCGGGTCTTGCGCTGATTATAATCCTCTTCAGGATCTGTCTTGTAAAGTTCTGAGAGGTCATCAGGCAGATCTCTTGATGTTCTGCCATGATGTTGTCTGCCTCCCTTCCTTGCAGATTTCTCTGAAGCCATGAATTTTAAACTGAAAGGCTTCAATACGTTCAAAGACTTCAAAGGTTTTCGCTTGCTGGACAAACAGGAACTGGCTTCGGGAGAATTTATATGATGCTGTAAGTATTCTGCAAATGAATGCAGACTATGAGAACCAAGCGATTCTCCCACGGACATGTACCTGTGACATCATTAAGGTGCGAGGGAAGGGGAAGAGGTCATATGCATTCTCAGAAGATTTTGAAGATAAATCAGTTTAGAAGACATTGACCTCATCGTGCGAAGACATTCACTCATAGATAAGGAGTTGGTTCCAGATTTGTACGAATCCAGAGATCAGTACAAGTGAGGAATCTAACTACTTTGTGAAGCATAAGTGAATATACTAGGCATGTTATGAGATGTAGTATGAAAGAGATCCAACTTGTGTGAATAGAAACTGCTTGTGGTAGAAAGTGACAAAGCTATAGGATCAAGGGGGCCGTAAAAAGGAAGTTTTATTTACCACATGAAGAACTGCTAGACGGAGTGGAAGAGGAGGCCGAGCAGTTCGATCTTCCGTGCCCTAACTTGGCGACGGAGGACACCTACGGCGACGGCGGAGAAGATGATGTCCGCGGTCAGCGTGAAGATGGCGTCAGAGAGGTTGCGGCAGCGAAGCGCTTCGTCGCCGGCGTCGTCGAGGGCTAGCGGTGGCGCTAGGGTTCGTGCGAGAGTGGAAGAAGAGATAATGACTGCGGTGAGGCATGTATTTATAGGTACAGGGGCAGCTCAGCGTTATTACACAGGTGCCCCTGGCGATTCACATCTGAGGAACACGTGGCCATCATGCAGCATGTCGGAGGTTGTTCCACATCCCACGCACGCCTGGATTATCGGGTGGTCGTTCCCACTTCTCCGGGTTTCAGGTGAAGGAATGAGCATTGAAAACGGACTTAATGTTTGTCTCTGTATCTTCTGCTGACAAGGACGCAGAGAAGACATTCGACAGTTTCAATAGAATGCATATGACTTGGAGAGATAGAGTTTGAGATGGAAAGCATAGAGAGGTTAGGGTCCGATCACATTCACTTAGTTCAAAAGACTCAACACGAAGACATAGCTATAAGTGAATGCTGTAGATGACAGAACACTAGTATATATATATATAATCAACATAGTGAAGATAATCATGAAGACACGTTGAAATTGAAGCCAAACCAAATGTGAGGACATAGCAAATGTAACGCCATGAGTGAAGCACTTCAAACAGAACCTTTGGTGGTGGCGTTACCCACCGTATAGGAAGTATTAGACCCAGACACGGCGCACAATTATCATGGCGCTCTGAAGTCAAATTCCACATTAATGTATTCACACTTAGAATGTATGTCTTCATTGATTGAAGATATACTTTACTTCGTGTGTTGCACATCTAAGTCATCAATATGCATAAGTGTTAGGATGTGTGCCTGATCACAGGACATTTGAGGATTCCAAGATATTTAGCTCACACCGTAACTTGCAAAATCTCTTCTCATCCAAGGGCTTGGTGAAGATATCTGCCAATTGCTCTTCAGTGTTGACGTGTATGATATCAATATCTTCCTTCACAACATGATCTCTGAGAAAGTGATGACGAATTTCAATGTGCTTTGTCTTCGAGTGCTGAACTGGGTTGTTGGCAATCTTGATGGCGCTTTCGTTGTCGCAGTAGAGTGGCACTTGCCTCAGATGAATGCCATAGTCCTTGAGTGTTTGCTTCATCCACAGAAGCTGAGCGCAGCAAGATCCAGCAACAATGTATTCAGATTCAGTAGTGGAGAGAGATAACAGTTCTGCTTCTTTGAAGACCAACATACAAGTGATCGTCCCAGAAAATGACATGTGCCTGATGTAGACTTGCGATCCACTTTGTCACCAGCATAATCAGCATCCGAGAATCCAACTAGATCAAACTCTGAGCCCTTTGGATACCATAATCCTAGAGTTGGGGTGTGAGCCAAATATCGAAGAATTCGCTTCATAGCTAAGTGATGCGACTCCTTTGGTGCCGCCTGGAATCGAGCACACATGCAAACACTAAGCATAATATCTGGCCTAGATGCACATAGATAAAGTAAAGAACCAATCATGGAGTGGTATACCTTTTGATCGAACTCTTTACCATTGTCGTCGAGACCCAGATGATGTTTGGCTGGCATTGGCGTCATGAAGCCTTTGCAGTCTTGCATACCGAACTTCTTCAGGCAATCTTTGAGATACTTCTCTTGAGATATGAAGATGCCGTTGCGTTGCTGTCGTATTTGAAGACCGAGGAAGAACTTGAGCTCTCCCATCATCGACATATGATATTGTTCTTGCATCATATATCCAAACTCTTCACTGTACTTCTGATTGGTGCAGCTGAAGATGATGTCATCCACATATATTTGGCACACAAACAGTTCACCATCATATTTCTTCATGAAGAGAGTAGGGTCGAGGGAACCAGGTATGAAGCCTTTGCTCTTCAGGAAGTATTTGAGTGTGTCATACCAAGCCCGAGGGGCTTGTTTGAGGCCATACAGTGCCTTGTTGAGCTTGTATACCATGTCAGGATGTTTTGGATCCTCAAAGCCAGGCGGTTGTGCAACATACACTTCTTCTTCAATCTTGCCATTGAGAAAGGCGCTCTTCACATCCATTTGATATAGAAGTATGTTATGATGATTTGCATAGGCCAGCAGTATGCGTATGGCTTCAAGTCGAGCCACAGGAGAAAATGTTTCATCGAAGTCAATGCCTTCCACTTGAGTATATCCTTGAGCAACGAGACGAGCTTTGTTTCTGACAACTTGACCATGCTCATCTTGCTTGTTGAGGTATATCCATTTGGTGCCTATTATATTGCGCTTCCGAGGATCAGGACGCTTAACCAGTTCCCATACATTATTCAGCTCAAACTGTTGAAGCTCCTCTTGCATAGCTTGAATCCATTCAGGTTCCATGAAGGCTTCTTCAACTTTTTTGGGTTCTGTTATTGAGACGAATGCGAAGTGCCCACATAAATTTGCTAGCTGAGTTGCCCTTGAACGAGTGAGCAGACCAGGTGCATTGATGCTATCAATTATTCTCTCAATCTGCACTTCATTGGCAACATGAGGATGTACAGGGCGAAGATTTTGCTCTTGCTGATCATTGTCATTTTTAGTGGGATTGTCTTCAGGCTGAGCATTGTCTTCAGGTTGATCAGGTGCGGAGATGATAAGTTCCTCTTCACGTTGAGCTTCATAGGGTATGATTTCTCCAGCTCCCATTAGCTTGATTGATTCGCTGGATGGAACTTCATCTAGCACATTTGGCAGGTGCTCTCTTTGTGAACCGTTAGTCTCATCAAATCGCACATCCACTGTTTCAACCACTTTATAATGAAAGAGATTGAAGACTCTGTAGGAGTGCGAATCCTTTCCATATCCAAGCATAAAACCCTCATGTGCTTTTGGTGCAAATTTTGAAGTGTGATGTGGATCCTTGATCCAGCACCTGGCTCCAAATACTCTGAAGTAACTGACATTTGGCTTCTTGCCAGTAAGGAGCTCATAAGATGTCTTGTTCAGAAGCTTGTGAAGATAAACACGATTGATTGTATGGCCTGCAGTATCAATGGCTTCAGGCCAGAATTTTCTTGGAGTCTTGTATTCATCTAGCATCGTTCGGGCCATCTCAATGAGTGTTCTGTTCTTGCGTTCGATGACGCCATTCTGCTGTGGCGTGTACGGAGCTGAGAATTCATGTGTGATGCCCAAAGTATCAAGATATGTATCAAGGCCAGTGTTCTTGAATTCAGTGCCATTGTCACTTCTGATGTGCTTTATCTTGGCACCATAGTTGTTCATTGCTCGATTGGCGAAGCATCTGAAGACATCCTGCACTTCAGTCTTGTAGAGGATTATGTGCACCCAAGTATATCTAGAATAATCATCAACAATGACAAAGCCATAGAGACAAGCAGTAGTAGTAAGAGTTGAGTAATGAGTAGGACCGAAAAGATCCGTGTGGAGTAGTTCGAAGGGTCGAGTAGTTGTCATGATTGTCTTCGAGGGATGTTTGGCCCTCGTCATCTTTCCTGCTTCACAGGCACCGCATAAGTGATCTTTCTTGAACTTGACACCCTCGATGCCTATGACATGCTTCTTCTTTGCAAGGGTGTGGAGGTTCCTCATGCCAGCATGCCCTAGCCTCCGATGCCAGAGCCAGCATTCTGAAGCTTTTGCTAGAAGACATACGGCAAGCTGTGGTCCTGCTGAGAAATCTACCACGTACAAATCATCTTTCCGATATCCTTCAAACACTAGAGACTTGTCAGATTCCATTAGAACAAGGCAGCGATATTTTCCAAACATTACGATCATGTTCAAATCGCAAAGCATTGAGACAGACATTAAGTTGAAGCCAAGGGATTCAACAAGCATGACTTTATCCATGTGTTAATCCTTTGAGATTGCAACTCTACCTAGACCCAATACCTTACTTTTACCAGTGTCAGCAAATGTGATGTGACTCTTGTCGGATGGACGTAAGGTTGAGTCCATAAGAAGGCTTCTTTTGCCAGTCATGTGATTGGTACACCCACTATCAATAATCCATTCTGAAGACGCTGGTGTCATACCCTACAGTGATGTTAGGGGGATAGGCTTCACGAAGAGAATTGTGAAGCAAACACATTTGACGAACCAGTGGGTTATGAAAGCTGAGATCCAGATTAGGACTAATAGGGAGAGTAGCAAGCGATTCAGGAACGAAGTACATAGTAAGACCATTCGGGAATTTGATCTTGCGCCCTACAAGATGTTTAAGGTCCCCAGCAATAGCGTCAGACAATTTTGGTTTTCTGTTGGAGACCTTTCCCTGCAAAAGAGAGTTAAGCTTTCTTAGCCACCCACATCTTCAAGGGTGGCTTAGAAGCAATAAGTCTAAGTGCAGCATCTGAGAACTTTGCCTTTGGAGCCCTAGCAAAAAGTCTTGCAGGCGGACAATAGTACTCATAAGAATAAGCAGAATAGTTCTTGGTCTTATGAACATGGCGGTTCGATGAACCGCGCTCATATTCATAGTCCTGAGTCTGGTTTCCCTGCAAAACATTTGCGTTAGTGTGACTCAGGTGAGTCCTCTGTCTGTATGAAGCCTTTGGGCCGTATGAAGCCTGTGGTCTGGGGTTTGTCTTCTTCATCTGTGGTGTCATGATGACATTCACAGGAAGATTTTCCAAACACCTTTTAGGTACCCAGATCTTCTTCATAGGCGGTCCATTCCTGCAATTAGTACCAATGTACCTGGCAAACACTTCACCATTCTGATTCTTAAACAGTTTATAGTTTTCATCAAAGGATTCATCAATGACAATGGGGTTAGTACAAGTGAAGCCAGATAGATTGGATGGATCTGCTGAAGGTTCCTTTGCAGCAACCCATGTGGTTTTGGGGTACTGCTCAGGTTTCCAGTAAGAGCCATCAGCATTCATTTTCCTTACGAACCCAACACCCTCTTTCCTAGGGTTTTGGTTCAGGATCTGCCTTTTGAGGACATCACATAGTGTCTGATGCCCTTTGAGACTTTTGTACATCCCTGTTTCAAGCAATGTCTTCAACCTAGCATTCTCATCAGCAATAGCAGGGGTATACTCAGCAGAGGGGTTAGTTACCACATCAACAGTTGAAGATATTGCAACAGTAGCAGCAGTAGAACATTCAGCAACAGAAGTAGCATTATCACGCTCAATGAATTTAAGACATGGTGGTTCAAATCCTTCCTGAGCGGAACTGATCTGTTCGGCGCGAAGTGACTCGTTTTCCTTTTGAAGATCTTCAAGAGCCGCTCTCAATTTCTCAAGATCTTGCTTCCTTTGAAGATAATCATAGGAAAGCTTTTCATTAGTTGTTGAGGGCGTTTCATGACGACTTTCAAGTTCCTCATACTTAACGTGAAGATTTTTTATGTCTTCAATTAAGGACTTAGATCGAGTCATTTCAGCGCCTAACAGATCACCGCTTTTGTCTAACAGTTTTTGAATATGTTCCATAGCTTTCTGTTGTTCAGTTGCAATTTTAGCAAGTGTTTTGTAGCTGGGTCTTGAACCACAATCAGAGTCATCTTCACTAGATGTTTGATAGTGAGTAGTGCGTGTGTTTACCTTGGCACCGCGTGCCATGAAGCAGTAGGTAGGAGCGGAGTAGTCCTTGTCATTTGCATCGATGTCGGTGATGAAGTCATTATCTTCTGTGTTGAAGATGGACTTGGCAACGTATGTTGTAGCCAGACTTGCAACGCCAGAATCGGACTCCTCCTCAGACTCCACCTCCGCCTCCTCAGAAGCGGACTCCTCCTCTGAATCCATTTCCTTGCCAACAAACGCACTTACCTTGCCAGATGAGCTCTTCTTGTGTGATGAAGACTTTGAGGAAGACTTGGAAGAAGACTTTGAGTATTTCTTCTTCTTCTTGTCGTCAGAGTCATATTCCTTGCGCTTCTTCTTCTTTTTGTTCTCATTGTCCCACTGTGGACACTCAGAGATGAAGTGGCCAGGTTTCTTGCACTTGTGACACGTTTTCTTCTTGTAGTCATGAGAAGAAGCTTCATCATTCCTTGAGCTTGATCGTGAAGACTTTCTGAAACCTTTCTACTTGGAGAATTTTTGGAACTTCTTCACAAGCATTGGAAGTTCCCTTCCAATGTCTTCAGGATCATCAGAACTGCTGTCAGATTCTTCTTCAGATGAGGAGACAGCTTTTGCCTTCAAGGCACGAGTTCGCCCATAGTTTGGACCGTAGATATCTCTTTTCTCAGAAAGCTGAAACTCGTGTGTGTTGAGCCTCTCAAGTATGTCAGATGGATCAAGTGTCTTGAAATCAGGACGTTCTTGAATCATCAGGGCTAGGGTGTCAAACGAACTGTCAAGTGATCTCAGTAGTGTCTTGACGACTTCATGCTTGGTGATCTCAGTAGCGCCAAGGGCTTGAAGCTCATTTGTGATGTCAGTGAGTCGATCAAACATGAGCTGGACATTCTCATTGTCATTTCTCTTGAAGCGGTTGAAGAGGTTGCGAAGGACACTGATTCTCTGATCTCTCTGGGTTGAGACGCCTTCGTTGACCTTGGAGAGCCAGTCCCAGACTAGCTTAGATGTTTCCAAAGCACTCACACGGCCATACTGTCCTTTGGTCAGATGACCACAGATGATATTCTTGGCAGTAGAGTCCAGTTGAATGAACTTCTTGACATTAGCAGCAATGACACCTTCTCCAGCCTTGGGAACGCCGTTCTTGACGACATACCATAGGTCGACGTCAATGGCTTCAAGATGCATGCGCATCTTATTCTTCTAGTAGGGATATTCAGTTCCATCGAAGACGGGGCACACAGCGGAGACTTTAATTATCCCTGCAGTTGACATAGCTAAAACTCCAGGTGGTTAAACCGAATCACACAGAACAAGGGAGTACCTTGCTCTGATACCAATTGAAAGTGCGTTATATCGACTAGAGGGGGGGTGAATAGGCGATTTTTATGGAAGTCTTCAAAACATGGAAGTTTCGAAGACAAACGATAGAAATAAACCTATTGCCATGCAGCGGAAGGTAGACTACACTAGGCAAACCATAGTCAAGTATTCAATGAAGTGAAAGCACAATGACTAATAGCAGCAATGTAGTGAGGATCAAGTAGGAAGATATTATGAAGCCAAACAGAACACGCAGTCACTTAGAGAAGACAAAAGATAGTGCAATCATACAATGACTTCACAAGGACCAACAGTAAGTAATTGGAAGGGAAGATGAAACCAGTGACTCATTGAAGACAATGATTTGTTGGACCAGTTCCAGTTGCTGTGACAACTGTACGTCTGGTTAGGGCGGCTAGGTATTTAAACCTGAGGACACACAGTCCCGGACACGCAGTCCTGAACACGCAGCTCAGGACACCCAGTCCTCACCGTATTCCCCTTGAGCTAAGGTCACACAGACCTCGCCCAATAACTCTGGTAAGTCTTCAAGGTAGACTCCCAAACCTTCACAGACTTCGTTCACCGGCGATCCACAATGGCTCTTGGATGCTCAGAATGCGACGCCTAACCGGCTGGAGGATTCACAGTCCTCAAGTGTAATAAGTCTTCAGATCACACAGACAAGAAGACTTAAGTGATGCCTAACACTCTTTGGCTCTGGGTGGTTAGGGCTTTATCCTCGCAAGGAATTCTCTCTCAAAGGCTTCGAGGTGGGTTGCTCTCAAACAACAAAAGCCGTACTCTAACTCTGAGCAGCCAACCGTTTATGGTTGTAGGGGGTGGGCTATTTATAGCCACAAGGCAACCCGACCTGATTTGTCCGAAATGACCCTGGGTCACTAAGGAACTGACACGTGTTCCAACGGTCGGATTTCAAACTCACGCGACAGCTTTACTTTGGCTACAAGAAAAGCTGACTTGTCCGACTCTGGACAAGTTTCGCTCTCATAGTCTTCACTCGAGGACATAGGTTTTGGTTAAGCATCACTTCAGTCATTCTGACTGGTTCACTTGGACCCCACTTAACAGTGCGGTGGTTCCTATGACTCAACAAAGAAGAAACATAACTACAAAACATCTATGTCTTCGAGCTCCATAGGCTTCATGCGATGTCTTCTCTTGTCATGGTATTCAATGAGAATATCTTCATATACCACCTTTGACATCAATGTCTTCATACATTTTTAGGGGTCATCTCTGGTAGGAAAACCGAATCAATGAGGGACTTCTACCTGTGTTATCCTGCAATTCTCACAAACACATCAGTCCCTCAACTAGGTTTGTCGTCAATACTCCAAAACCAACTGGGGGTGGCACTAGATGCACTTACACTCTTCCACTCCGTCTAGCAGTTCTTCGTGTGGTAAATAAAGCCTCCTTTTTACGGCCCCTTTGATCCTATAGATTCATCATTTTCTACCACAAGCAGTTTCTATTCACACAAGTTGAATCTATTTCATACTGCATCTCATAATATGCCAAGTATGTTCACTTATGCTTCACAAGTAGTTAGATTCCTCACTTGTACTTATTCATGGATTCGTACAAATCTGGAACCAACTCTCTATCTATGAGTGAATGTCTTCGCACTATGAGGTCAATGTCTTCTAAAATGATTTATCTTTAAAACCTTCTGAGAATGCATATGACCTCTTCCCCTTCCCTCACACCTTAATGCTGTCACAGGTACATGTCCGTGGGAGAATCCCTTGGTTCTCATAGTCTGCATTCATTTGCAGAATTCTTACAGCATCATATAAATTCTCCTGAAGTCAGTTCTTGTCTGACCAGTAGACGGAAGACTTTGACAGCTTTGAAGCCTTTCAGTTTAAACTTCATGGCACCAGAGAAATCTGCAAGGAAGGGTGGCAGACAGTGTTGTGGCAACACCTCAAGAGATTTGCCTCCTGACCTCTATGAGTTGTACAAGATAGATCTAGAGGAGGACTACAATCAGTGAAAAACTTGTATCCAATGGATTCGAAGATATTGGGCAGAACAGTGGTTCAAGTATAGGTTTGTGACCCAGGAGTATGCTGAGAAAAATACCATCAAACGACCATGGGGAGACATTCGATACAGAAATATTCAACCCAGGTCCAGAGCTGAAGCTATTGAACAAGGCTTCTATCCTTGCATGGTCCGTGGACCACGGCCTGTAGATGCAGACCCATCTTCCTTATTGTGGTGCCTTGACGATAATCTGTTCAAGCGCAACTTCCAATTTGCCAAGAATTCGGCCAAAGAAAACAAGAAGTCACGGGGATTAGACTTCAATCCAGGCCCCTATGCTCCTCGTGCCGATGGCACAGGCGAAGCTGAACCCAATCTTGTTGGGCCCTTCTACAACCTAGAAGGTCCCATCACTTATATCATGGTTCAAGGGACAGCCGTGGATGAGCCTGCAGACGACGCTGACACTGACGAAGCGCCTGCACCACCGAAGCCAAAGAAGCTGAAGAAACCTCAAGCTTCGAAGCCTTCCCCAGCACCAAAGGCCTCAGTGTGGAGTCTGAAGATTTGTCATGCATCTCCAAGCCCTCCAAAGTGAAGATGCCATTGCAACTCACTAGCCAAGAACTGACCGCTGCAGCTATTCTACGCAATGACGCCATTGATCTGTCCAGCGACGACGATCTTGGCGATGATGCTCTTGAGCAGCTGATCAAGAGCAAGCAAGAGGCAGAAATCTTCAATGACCATCCTCTCTTTGATGTTGAAATCATCAACACATTCATTGTTGAGTGGTTTGACAGCCCAACTGTCAGCTTTGATGATCTTCAGCTTCCGATTGGCCTAAGCGTCGCCTTCCACGGAGCCATTGATGCTGAGCTGGCTCTAGCTCAGAAGATTGTTGAACTGAAGCATAAGATCGATTATGAAAAGGCTCAGTTCAAGAAGCACATGGCCAAGCTCAACGTTGAAGACATTCAGAACTTCCAGACCGTGTTACATGAGCTTAAGGAAGCTTTCCGAACCAAACGCGAAGAAGCCAAGGGTTCTCGTGAGCGCATGGAGGATCTTGCCGCTAAATGTGTCCAAGGATACAATGAGGCTGAAAAGCGCAAGGCCTTGGGGCGACCAGGGATCGACCCATGAATGGCGGCCAAGAAGAAGAAGAACATAGCTGTGGCAGAACCTGACGCACCAAGGCAGGAAGTACATCCAATTGTCTTCCCAGCTAGTATGACAGGATCGAAGCCTAAGGTCCCCACAGTGGCTTCTGAACTGAAGAAAACAAGGGCTGCTGAAGCTGAAGCCAGAAAACGCAAAACCAAGGGCACTACTGATGATGCTCCTCCAACCAAGAAATGCAAAACCAAGAAGAGAGATCGGGCTGCTCCCACAGAGCCCCTTGAGGTCGAGCCAATCTCAGTGGCTCGTCCTGCGTCTGAAAATCAAGAACGCCAAGTGGTAATTCATGAGCCTGCTTCTCCAGAGGCTCCTGAAGCTGAAGACAATCCAGCTGTTGACCCCACCGCAGCTGAAGACATTGGTCCTCACGACAATGTTGAAGATGATGAAGTCCTTCCTCAGATCGAGCACCAATTGGTATCATTGCCTGTGCTCACGCACAATAAACTCATCAGCATTGGTCGTCCTCTGACGCCAACTGCTCAGGATGCATCCTGGGCTGATCACCCACAACGACAAGACACTCCAAGCTCTCCCCAACCACAAGCTACCCCACCAGTGCAAGAAGACAATGACTTTGAGGCCCAGTGCACTCCATCTCCACAAGCGTCGCCAGCATTACGCAGGCTTCGCAAAGGACCAAGGCCCCAGGTCACTCCCACTATGCACGTGTCTGAGTCCGAAGCCAAAATGGCTGAAGATATTCCGGCTGCATCAGCCGATGAAGAAGAAGCACCAAGAGTTCAAAGAGTTGCTACACCCCGTCCCACCAAGATGTTGTTCTCGAGGAGAACGTGTCCGACCCTCCAGCTCCTGAAGTGGAGGTCAACAACCCTGAGGCGGCCACCAACATCACCATGGAGCCAATGACGTTGTCATGGCTGAAGCTAATACGGTGCCTGAAGCTACTGCGGTGCCAGAAGTCCAAGCATCTGAAGCCACTGCAGCACCCGAAGTCAATGATGAAGCACCTGAGGTACAAGCACCTGAACCCAATGTGGCCCCTGAAGCCCATGAAGACAATGCCAATGCTCCTGTTCCCCCTCCAAGACCTCATACAATTGAACTGGCATTTGATCGTGGTCAGCCTGTTATGGTCCGCGGGCCCGTTCTGGTTCCTCCACCTGCTGCGGGTCCACAATTTGAGTGTCATGTCAAGCACAGACCTCAAGTCCAAAAGCCCAAGCCAAGACTTCCATGATTCCCAGGCACTGCCACTTCTCCTGGGGTCTTCAATGTGAATGGCTTCGTGGCACATAACACCTTCTTCAACAGCTCCAAGAACCCTTATACCAGACCTCGTATTTCATTAGATCGGTTCTAGAGCTATCAGCAGCGCAACTACTACTCCTGCATCCTATACAATCAAGAGCGCATATTTCCACATATGCGCCTCGACTCTGAAGCTATAGCTGGCCTACCCTGCCTTGAAGAAGCGTTGGATTGCTTCAGAGATGCTGGTCTGTTGCAGTTTGTCACAGACAAGGAACACTGGAATGAAGAGCTTCTACTACAGTTCTATGCAACTCTTCACATTTGAGGCTACAACAGGGATCCAAAGACTTGGGTCCTTGAGTGGATGATAGGCAATGTCCATCATGAAGCTAAAGCTCTTGATATCATTGAGCTCACAGGCCTGCCCACTCCTGGTGAATACTATGAACTAGGTTGTCAACAACACCAAAATGCCTTGGAAAGCATCTTTCAGAAGCCAGAACCCAACATGAGTCAAATGTTGAGCATGATGAAGCCTCTGCCTCTCGATGCTGAATACCCATCTGAGTCCTTTGTTGAAGACCTAGAGTACCCGCCTCGCACCATTTACCATATCATCAGGAAGACTCTATGGCCTGTCAGAGGACAATCATCTGCAGCAAAGCTTGAAGGAGCAATGAAGACTTTGGTTTTCTATATCTTCAATGGCATCAGCTTCAATGCTCAAGACTTCTTCATCAGCCAGTTGGCTGCATCTGGCTCCGACATTTTTGGGTTGAAATTCTATGCTCCATGGGTCATGCGTCTTATCAAGCGTCACTCCGCCTTCAACTATCAGCCGTCTGCGCGCAATCATCTCATATTTTTGCCAGAGGTTGATCTGTCAGTTGAGCTATTTACCCAGAGCCGGCTAAGGATCCCCTTTATCTTCACAATGTTGATCACCAAAGCTTCACCCAGCCTATTGAAGGAGTTCTAGCAGTTTCTCGTGTTTATCCTCTTGCTGGTAACACACGTGCCCCTTGCGCTCAGATTGACGCCACTGGTAGCACCATTGCGCAAAGGCCTCGAAGACGGTCTCGTGACCTTAATGACCGAGAGCTTCTCGTCGCGCTACATCAGAAACAGGACAAACATCACGACTGGCTTAAGCGTCAGATGCAGAGCCTCTTGGTGGATGTCAACCGCATTCACAATCTTGCCACCAAGAATGCCTTTGTCACTCATGAAACCTGTCGGAGGTCGTGGAAGAGTTTGACCCTACTTAGTGCTGAAGCTGATCTGCAAGACGATGGCTTCACCGAACGGTTCAAGTTTGACTCAACTCCTCCCAGAAATGCTCACTTGCGTCGGACTCCCTCACTTGAAGACTCTGACTACTCGTCCTCAGCTGCAACCGTAAATGCTAGAGTCATCGATCACGAAGATGATGCAACTTCACCTCCTCCAACTTCAGCGCGTGTCGACACTGCACCAAGTTCCTCTGCACCACCGGATCTCAACGACGACCCTGCTGCCTCGCCTGCTCCTCATGGGAACGAGTAGGTGCTCTATGTCTTCAAACCTTTTTGGTCCTCACTGACAAAAGGGGGAGAAGCATATGAGTTGATAGTCTTCAAGCGGGTCGATATGGGTGGTTGCTTTACTTTTTGCTACATTTTCCAAGTGCTAACAACTCTCGTTTTCGATACATTTGGTTCTTTGAGTTGTAACACTTAAACTCGATGGTCGTCTGCTACTTATTTGCTATTATGTGATGCGATGATAAATTCCGCATGTGCGACGATAAATTTGGCACTTAGATCATTTTGCAGACGTCCATTTTCCATTATGCATGTCACTATCTTCGTTACATCATATCATGCAGCATGAATTGTCATCATAGGTTGAAGAGGATCTCCACAGGTACAACCTGCCATGTGCATTTGCATTCCAAGAGCATACTTATATGCACATCTTCAGGGGGAGCCTTTGCAACTTATGAAGACAATACCCTATCCTTTACAATTTCACATATTTTATTCCCCATTGAAAACTTCAACCAGTTTGTCATCAATCACCAAAAAGGGGGAGATTGTAAGTGCATCTAGTGCCACCCCTAGTTGGTTTTGGAGTATTGACGACAAACCTGGTTGAGGGACTAATGTGTTTGTGAGAATTGCAGGATAGCACAGGTAGAAGTCCCTCATTGATTTGGTTTTCCTACCAGAGATGACCCCTAGAATTGTATGAAGACATTGAAGTCAAAGGTGGTATGTGAAGACATTCACATTGAAGACTATGACAAGAGAAGACATCGCGTGAAGACTATGGAGCGCGAAGACTTAGTTGTTTCGTCGTTCTTTTTCTTCTTTGTTGAGTCATAGGAACCACCGTACTGTTAAGCGGGGTCCAAGTGAACAAGTCAGAATGACAGAAGTGATTCTTAACCAAAATCCTATGTCTTCGAGCGAAGACAATGAGAGCAAATCTTATCCAGAGCTGGGTAAGTCAGCTTTGCTTGTAGCTCAAGTAAAGTTGTCGTGTGTGTTTGAAATCTGACCGTTGGAACACGTGTCAGTTCCTTAGTGACCCAGGGTCATTTCGGACAAATCATGTCGGGTTGCCTAGTGGCTATAAATAGCACACCCCCTACAACCATATACGGTTGGCTGCTCAGAGTTAGTGTATGGCTTTTGTTGTTTGAGAGCAACCCACCTCGAAGCCTTTGAGAGAGAATTCCTTGTGAGGACAAAGCCCTAAACACCCAGAGCCAAAGAGTGTTAGGCATCACTGAAGTCTTCCTGTATGTGTGATCTGAAGACTTATTACACTTGAGGACTGTGAATCCTTCAGCCAGTTTAGCGTCGCGTTCTAAGCATCCAAGAGTCATTGTGGATCACCGGTGAACGAAGTCTGTGAAGGTTTGGAAGTCTACCTTGAAGACTTACCAAAGTGATTGGGCGAGGACTGGGTGTCCTTGGCTCAAGGGGAATAAGGTGAAGACACGGTCTTCTGAGTTGAATCTCAGCCTCCCTACCCAGACGTACAGTTGTCACAGCAACTGGAACTGGTCCAACAAATCATTGTCTTCAACGAGTCACTAGTTTCATCCTTCCCATCCCTTTACTTACTGTTGGTCCTGGTGAAGTCATTGAATGATTGCATTATCTTTTGTCTTCACTGAGTGACTGCTTGTTTTGATTGGCTTCACACTATCTTCCTACCTGATCTATACTGCCTAGTTGCTATTAGTCATTGTGCTTTCACTTCATTGAATACTTGACTATGGCTTGCTTAGTGTAGTCTACCTTCCGCTACATTGTAATAGGTTTATTTCTATCGTTTGTCTTTGAAACTTCCATGTTTTGAAGACTTTCATAAAAATCGCCTATTCACCCCCCTCTAGTCGATCACTAGCACTTTCACAGAGGCACCGGACAACTTGCTGGAAGCGCTTCACGGCACTTCCATCAACAAAGAGCACCGCACTATCATGAGTGCGGTGATCGAGAAAGTTCAGTCCACCAAAAACGGACTGGCCGAAGCTTACGCCGGCCTCCTAACAGGCTTTGAGGTAAGCAATCAAAATATAAGAAAATATTACCACATAGATAGTAGCCCCTGATGCTCTGTTCGGCGTTCGAGAAGAAAGGCCGAAATAGAGGATCAAATGATGACTCAGGAGTCTAATCAGAATATATCTATGTGTATATACAGGCTTCACTGCTGGCCGCTGCCACGCGTACTACGGAGGTCTCTGCACTGAAGCAGGACCTGGAGCGGTCCGAGAATGAGCTCGGCCTTACCAAGAGGCAGCTCGAGGAGAGCAAAGGTAAGCAATACATTGTATATATATAAAAAAAGAGGTTCGGGTGTAAAGTAATAGGATCATCATGGATTTTCCAGGGGCCATGACCGAAGTGGTGACCCTGAAGAAGGCGATGTCCGAGGCTGAAGACAAAGCGGCCAAGGAGCGCATTGAGCGGGAGAAACAAGAAGCCCGAGTGGGCGAGGTGCAGCAGGAACTTGAGGCTCTCGCCAAAAAACATGAGTCCTTGGAGCTTGACTCTAAGACGCGAGAGGCCAAGCTCGCGCAGGCGCTTGAAAGCGCCCGGAGCGCCAAGGCTGAAGCCCACAAGGCCCTCCAGGAGATTGATGCGGTGAAGAAGATAGCAGCGGGTAAGGCATTCATTATGCAAAGCAAGCATGTGAAGGAAACTTTCCTTTTTCTTACCCGAGTTCGGAGCTCTCCAGGAGCGTTTGCAGATCTTCCCCGCAGTGTACTGGATGCCGCGGAGTTTTACCGAGCTGAGGAGGGGAGCTCGATGGAGAAGTTGTTCTGGTCTCAGTATACTGGGACCGAACACCCCGTGCCCTTGAGCGACCAGCTGAAGCAATTAGTCAAGCTTCACAAGGCGGCCGAACAGGCCATGAGGGGCCTTATAGTCCGGATGTGGCCTGGCGAGCCCCTGTCCGGCAGCTACTTCGGTCTGGTGAGGCGGCTCATGGATGCTTGCCCATGGGTTGAAGTCATAAAGCGGTCCGTCTGCATCGAGGGTGCGCGCAGGGCTTTTTCCCGAGCGAAGGTGCACTGGGCAAAGCTGGACGCCGTGAAGCTGGTGAAGGAGGGGCCGCCGGAGGGCAAGGAACATCGCTGACCCGAAATGTATTATGAAAGTGTCCTAAAGGGTTCCCGCCTTGTGGCGGATGAATGTGCCAGGGATGTAATTTTTGAATGAACATGCTCATGTGATCATGTAATGCGAAACAAGTTCATCTGCGCTATGCAACGCTTTTTCTTAATTTAAAATATTACCTTCTGTGCGGCCGTTTATGAAATCTGAGAGTTGGCTAGTCGACGGCTTCTACCCCCATGTAACTAGTACTGGGTGTTCGGGATAAACTTGAGCACTCTTTACCCCAATTTTGGATCCTTCAAGGGAGGTGTTCAGCGCAACGAACCAGGAAATCAGACTATGAGGCTTTATCACTCTCACTTAGCCATAGAAGTCTACAATTTTAAATTTTGGCGAAGCCCCTAGTATTCGGAAGGCCGAATTTGGGGCGCTATACACGCGTAAGCCAGACAAGGCCGACTCCTCGCCCGAAGAGGAAAAAGTCTATAAGGACTTGAGACCTCTCGAGCAGCGACCAGTCTCTCGCTTTATCATGACACTCAGTTTTCGGCTTTCTCTACTGAGGTGCTTGTCCCGAAGAACCGGGACACAATCACAGTAGTTCTCCCACCGCTACCTTAGCCGATATAGCGGAACGTAAGGTACCAAAGCATGGGAGCCGGGCAAACCCAACTATTGACCCAAGACATGATTGGGAGCTGATGCATATAATGCTATAAGTTTGGGGTGCCGCACTATCAAAAGTGTTCGGACTTCTCATGTCGTATTATGGGGTAAACGAAAGCCCCTAGCGTACTGGCTGTACCCGAATTTACGGGTGCGGATTGTCGTAAATGGACGAAAAGGAAAAAAGAATGAATGATGCAATAATAGACTAATGCTATGCATTGTTATTTAAATAATACGTTGAAGTGTACTGGTACATGTAGTGCAATAAGCAGAAAGTAGGACTATTTGAAATGTCCTATCCAAGGGCAAGCTGTGTATGGATAGTAGAAAGCGGGTATTATTATTAGAGACCACCTGGGGGTTCCCGTGTACATCATAGCTTCTTGCCGCCTTGGTTGTTCCTTCCCGTAATGTGTCTGGCAATCGTACTGCCGGAAAGGGCTTCCAGAGAGTTAGGCCCTGAAAGAGAAAAGAAATGATAAAGGTATATAGCCCCTAGGGTGGTTAAGCCGCATTTTGGGACGTGCCCTGATCGTGCCCCCGCCTATGTCCATGGTATTTTCAGCGCGTAATTATGTACGCGCGGCACGGATTTCGTCGCTTGATGGGAGCCGAATTGCTAGGCGAGCTCTAAACGTGCCAGGCGATCCTGTTGCAGTTTACTCCGGACACGCTTGAAGGTGTTCGGGGGCTGTATCGCTGAATTAGTGGTTTGCCTTGAAAGGCTGCTTTGTGCTTCTGCTGCGAGGGCCGCAGTGTGCTTTGTAAGTGCATCTAGTGCCACCCCTAGTTGGTTTTGGAGTATTGACGACAAACCTAGTTGAGGGACTAATGTGTTTGTGAGAATTGCAGGATAACACAGGTAGAAGTCCCTCATTGATTCGGTTTTCCTACCAGAGATGACCCCTAAAAATGTATGAAGACATTGAAGTCAAAGGTGGTATATGAAGATATTCACATTGAAGACTATGACAAGAGAAGACACCACATGAAGCCTATGGAGCTCGAAGACTTAGATCTTTCGTAGTTCTCTTTCTTCTGTGTTGAGTCATAGGAACCACCGTACTGTTAAGTGGGGTCCAAGAGAACCAGTCAGAATGACTGAAGTGATGCTTAAACAAAACCTATGTCTTCGAGGGAAGACTTTGAGAGAGAATCTTGTCCAGAGTCGGGCAAGTCAGCTTTGCTTGAAGCCCAAGTAAAGTTGTCGTGTGAGTTTGAAATCTGACCGTTGGAACACGTGTCAGTTCCTTAGTGACCCAGGGTCATTTTGGACAAATCAGGTCGGGTTGCCCAGTGGCTATAAATAGCCCACCCCCTACAACCATAAACGGTTGGCTGCTCAGATTCAGAGTACGGCTTTTGTCGTTTGAGAGCAACCCACCTCGAAGCCTTTGAGAGAGAATTCCTTGCGAGGATAAAGCCCTAACCACCCAGAGCCAAAGAGAATTAGGCATCACTTAAGTCTTCTTGTCTGTGTGATCTGAAGACTTATTACACTTGAGGACTGTGCATCCTCCAGCTGGTTAGGCGTCGCGTTCTGAGCATCCAAGAGACATTGTGGATTGCGGGTGAACGAAGTCTGTGAAGGTTTGGGAGTCTACCTTGAAGACTTACCAGAGTGATTGGGCGAGGTCTGTGTGACCTTAGCTCAAGGGGAATACGGTGAGGACTGGGTGTCCTGAGCTGCGTGTTCAGGACTGGGTGTCCGGGACTGTGTGTCCTAAGGTTTAAATACCTAGCCACCCTAATCATTGTCTTCAGCGAGTCACTGGTTTCATCTTCCCTTCCCTTTACTTACTGTCACTCCTTGTGAAGTCATTGTATGTTCACACTATCTTTTGTCTTCACTGAGTGACTGCGTGTTCTGTGTGGCTTCACAATATCTTCCTACCTGATCCTTACTACATTGCTGCTATTAGTCATTGTGCTTTCACTCTATTGAATACTTGACTATGGCTTGCCTAGTGTAGTCTACCTTCCGCTGCAGGGTAATAGGTTTATTTCTATCGGTTGTCTTCATAACTTCCACATTTTGAAGACTTTCATAAAAATCGCCTATTCACCCCCCCTCTAGTCGATATAACGCACTTTCATGCTCTTCCGTGCGGAGCGAGTGTTCTGTGTTTCCATTCACTGTTATGACCCCCCGAGGTCCTGGCATCTTGAGCTTGAGGTATGCATAATGCGGTACTGCATTGAATTTTGCAAATGCAGTTCGTCCGTGCAGTGCATGATAGCCACTGCGAAACGGGACGATGTCGAAGATTAACTCCCCGCTTCGGAAGTTGTCCGGTGATCCGAAGACCACTTCCAGTGTGATTGAGCCCGTGTAATGGGCCTCTACACCTGGGATGACGCCCTTAAAGGTGGTTTTGGTGGGTTTGATCCTCAAGGGATCGATACCCATTTTTTGCACTGTGTCCTGATAGAGCAGGTTTAGGCTGCTGCCGCCCTCCATAAGGACTCGAGTGAGATGAAATCCGTCGATGATGGGGTCTAGGACCAGTGCGGCGGATCCGCCATGACGGATACTATTGGGGTGGTCCCTGCGATCAAAGGTGATCGGGCAAGCAGACCATGGGTTGAACTTTGGGGCGACGGGCTCCACCGCATAGACATCCCTTAGTGCACGCTTCCGCTCCCTCTTGGGAATGTGGGTTGCATATATCATGTTCACCGTGTCCACTTGTGGGGGGAACCCCTTCTGTCCTCCCGTGTTCGGCGGCCGGGGCTCCTCCTCGTCATCACTATGCAGCCCCTTGTCCTTGTTTTCAGCATTTAACTTGCCGGCCTGCTTGAACACCCAGCATTCTGTGTTGGTGTGATTGGCTGGCTTGTCGGGGGTGCCTTGGATTTGACACGAGCGATCCAGTATGTGATCCAAACTGGACGGAGCCGGAGTACTTCTTTTAAATGGCTTTTTCCGCTGACCGGATCTAGAGCCTCTGAATCCGGCATTTGATGAAGCTATGTACCTAGGTTAGGGTCATGGGTCTATCCAAGGTACCCTCCCCAAGGACATCCCTAAAGGAACCAGGAGCATTCGAAGAAAAATCATCATCCACTCGACCATGAAGTTATGTTCCACTCGACAATCTTGAAGACACTCGACTATACAGATAATCACTCGACTACCAGAAGATCTAGAGCCTCTCCACTCTGCAACGGTCGAAAATTAATTCATAGCTTTAATGGTCATTATGTATCTTTATTGCAGGTGTTACCAGTAATGCCCCCATATTTATGTACCTTAAACCCTCTATGACGTGGGCTGGCTGGGGTCCTGGCGCACTCTATATAAGCCACCCCCCTCCACACGCACAAGGGTTCGCACTTTCTGTAACACACATGCATATAATCCAGTCGACCACCTCCGGGCTCCGAGATGTAGGGCAGTTACTTCCTCCGAGAACGGCCTGAACTCGTAAAACTCCTGAGTACAACTCCTCCATAGCTAAGATCTTGCCTCTACATTCCTACCCCCATTCTACTGTCAGACTTAGAACCACGACAATTGGCGCCCACCGTGGGGCAGGTGTCTTAGCGACTTGTTGGAGAAGTTGTGATTTTTTTCGATCTTCATCGACATGGTTTCAGGCGGAGGTTTGGCCAAGTGCCACGAGATCTGTCTTGGTGCGCTCGTATTCATCGCCGACGACTCTGCTTGGCTCCAGGAAGCGCCGCTCGACGTCGAGGCACTCCCCGTCCGCGGGGCAACGCACTTTCGCGCGTGCATCCATGGCGTCCTCCTTCGGCAGCCGTCGACTCAGTATCGGTCGGCTCCCGTGCCGACCTCCCTCCCCGCAGCCCGCCGGGGCAAATGTTTCGGTCGGTCGAAGCTTCAGCGGTGGGTGAGGCATGCGATGGCTTGCCAATCGGCCACCCCCCAGGTCGCGGCTATCGAGCCCGATGAAACTCTCTACGGCCTGTTCGACTGGCTCCGTAGAGACTGCATCTGAGTGCGACAGCAGCGACCCCGCGGTGGAAATTTTGATGGTCAATGGACCACGTAGTCCTCCTGGCTTCACCCGTGAGGACGGAGGCGATGGTGGCGGCGATCCATTGCGTGTCCACGAAGAGTACCGACCCGAACCCCTCTCTTCACAGAAGAGGGAGGAACTTCACCGCCGGAACATGGATGCACTTCAGACTCCTATCGTTGGAGAAACCCCTGAGGCTCAGGCCTTGGAGGAGGCACGCCTAGCCAACTTGGCTGAGCGCACTCGACTGGAGAACCTCCAGCGCGCACTCGACGAGCGTGCTCGGCAGCGTATCCCCGAGTCCAGTCGACGCCAACTTTTTCCGCCTCCAACTCAGGTATACCGAACCCCAATCCAGAATCTCGTAGCTGCGGCCCGAATAGCGGAGTCAATCCAACCTTCCCAGTCAGAAGCTGGTCGAGGTCTGGTGCAGATCCGGGCCTTGCTCCGTGCAGCGGGAGAGCAGAATACAACAGTATCTCAGTCGCGGAATAGGATCCATAGCAGATCCGTGGTGGCAGACACTGTCCAGTCGGCTCACAGTCCGAGATCGCCTCCGAGGCGTGAAGGACGTGGATACCGGCGAGACCAGTACAGAAGCCGCGAGCAGTATGATCACCGACTCGATCACAATGATCATTGTCGAGTGCCCACGCCTCCCGCAAGGAGTGGATCATACGTGCCTCGGCAACAGGATGACAGATGCCCTCACAGTGGTGGGCGAAGGATTCCAGTTGACCCCAGGGAACCGGGCTTTGATGAGAGATCTATTCTCGTTCAGGATCTGGTCGACAGAAACAGAGCTCACAAAAAAGGTCCCGACAGAGATTTTCCAACCAGCAGCAGAGTGCATGTCTCAGGTCCAGAGTGCTTCAGCGGAGCCATTAGGGTTGCGATGATTCCTCCCAACTTCAGGTTGGCGATTGGAGTCAGTAAGTTCACTGGAGAGTCCAAGCATGATACTTGGCTTGAATATTACCGAGTGGATGTTCAGATCAGTGGTGGCAATGATGAGGTGGCCATGAAACACCTTCCTTTGATGTTGGAGGGCTCAGCCAGAGCGTGGCTGAATCAATTAGCGTCTGGTAGCATTTATACTTGGGAAGATCTTGCCCGAGTATTTATCAGAACATTTGAAGGTACTTGCAAACGGCCGGCAGGGCTGACAGAATTACAATGTTGCGTTCAGAAACCGAATGAAACTTTGAGAGATTATATCCAGAGATGGATCACATTGCACCATACGATGGAGAATGTGTTTGATCATCAGGCAATTTGTGCCTTTAAAGAAGGCGTCAAATATCGGGAGTTGAATCTGAAATTCGTTCGGACGGGAGATATGACTCTGACTCGGATGATGGAGATTGTCACCAAGTACGCCAACGGTGAAGAAGAAGACCGACTCCAGAGTGGCAAGCACAAACAATCGCCCACGAAACCGGAGGAGGAAACTCCAGTCGGAAGCAGAAGCGCAAAGCCGAGCCAGCCGCTCCTGGTGAAGCCTTAGCCGTGACTCAAGGAAAGTTCAAGGGGAAGCCCAAAGGGTCGTGGAACCCCAAGAAAGTAAAAGATCAAGATGGAAATGATGTGCTGGATTTACCATGCCACATTCACACCAAAAAAGATGAAGAGGGTAATTTCATTTACCCGAAGCATACCACTCGACAGTGTCGACTCCTAATCCAGCAATTCCAAGAGAAACAACCCAAGGAAAAGGAGAAAGAAGCAGACAAGGTTGAGGACGAGGAAGAGGATGATGATGGTTATCCCCACGTGAATTCCACTCTGATGATTTTCGCTGACGTTGAGAGTAAGAGTCGATTGAAAGTCATCAACAGAGAAGTGAACATGGTCGCTCCGGTGACACCCAGTTATTTGAAGTGGTCCCAGACTGCCATTACATTCGACCAGTCTGATCACCCAGCACACATAGCCACCCCTGGGAGGCAAGCGTTGGTGGTCGACCCAGTAGTCGAAGGCACCCGACTGACTAAGGTTCTGATGGATGGTGGCAGTGGCCTGAATATACTATATGCAGAGACGTTGAAAGGAATGGGCATTCCGATGTCCAGACTCAGTGAAAGCAATATGAGTTTCCATGGAGTCATTCCCGGCAAGAAGGCTGCATCACTCAGTCAGATCGCTCTTGATGTAGTGTTCGGTGACTCCAAGAATTACCGTAAAGGAAAGTTGACATTTGAAGTTGTGGATTTCCAGAGTGCCTATCATGCTATTCTGGGCAGGCCAGCTTATGCATGTTTTATGGCTCGACCATGTTACGTGTACCTCAAATTGAAGATGCCTGTTCCCAAAGGGGTGATCAATATCACTGGTAGTCGGAAGAAGGCGGAAGAGTGCTTTCAGAAGGGCTCAAAGATCGTCGATGCACAGATGGCCATAGTGGAATTGTAGGAATATAAAAAAATTGCAGATCCAAGTGATTTGTTGCGAGCCAAGAAGCCTGCCATGGATTCAGCATTCTAGTCGTCTGGTGAAACAAAGTCGATTCACATTCACCCGACGGATCCCAATGCTGCTCCGACTCACATTTCAACAACACTCGACTCCAAATAGGAAGAAGCGCTCATCTAGTTCCTCCGTGAGAACTGGGACATCTTTGCATGGAAACCTTCTGACATGCTAGGTGTTCCCAGGGGACTGGCTGAGCATCATTTGCGAGTCAACCCAAAAGTGAAACTAGTCAAAGAACATCTTCGACGGTCCGCCGTGCAGAAGAGGAAGGCAATCGGTGAAGAAGTGGCTCGGCTTCTGGCAGCTGAGTTTATCCGAGAGATTAACCACTCCGAGTGGTTAGCTAATGTTGTTATGGTCCCAAAGAAAGACGACTCACTTCGCATGTCCATCGACTTCAAACATATCAATCGGGCCTGCCCGAAAGATCACTTTCCTCTCCCTCGCATCGACCAAATAGTCGACTCGACTGCGGGGTGTGAGTGTTTGTCCTTTTTGGACGCTTATTCTGGGTATCACCAGATCCGTCTGTACGGACCCGATGAGATAAAAACATCTTTCATCACCCCATTTGGGTGCTTCTGTTATGTCACTATGCCATTCAGATTGAAGAACGCTGGAGCCACATTCATGCGGATGATTCAGAAGTGCTTGCTCACTCAGATCAGTCAGAATGTGGAAGCATACATGGATGACATGGACGTAAAGGTTCCAACCTACTGGCTGACCTTGCTGAAACCTTTGCCAACCTCAGAAGGTATGATATCAAGCTTAATCCATCAAAGTGCACGTTTGGAGTTCTAGGCAGAAAATTACTCGGTTTTCTCGTTTTTGAACGAGGGATCGATGCCAACCCAGAGAAAGTGGGTGCCATACTCCGGATGAAACGCCCTGTACGTGTGCACGATGTCCAGAAGCTTACTGGTTGCTTGGCCGCCCTAAGTCGATTCATTTTGCCTCGATGAAAAGGCACTGCCTCTTTATGTAGGATCGAAAGTATGTCTAGAGGGGGGTGATTAGACTACTTGACCAAATAAAAATCTAGCCTTTTCCCAATTTTAGTTCTTGGAAGATTTTAGCTATCTTAGCACAAGTCAAGCAATCTCCACACAATTCAAACAAGCATGCAAAAGAGTATATGAGCAGCGGAAAGTAAAGCATGCAACTTGCAAGAATGTAAAGGGAATGGTTTGGAGGATTCAAACGCAATTGGAGACACGGATGTTTTGTCGTGGTTCCGATAGGTGGTGCTATCGTACATCCACATTGATGGAGACTTCAACCCACGGAAGGTAACGGTTGCGCGAGTCCACGAAGGGCTCCACCCACGAAGGGTCCACGAAGAAGCAACCTTGTCTATTCCATCATGGCCGTCGCCCACGAAGGACTTGCCTCACTATCGGTAGATCTTCACGAAGTAGGCGATATCCTTGCCCTTACAAACTCCTTGGTTCAACTCCACAATCTTGTCGGAGGCTCCCAAGTGACACCTAGCCAATCTAGGAGACACCACTCTCCAAGAAGTAACAAATGGTGTGTTGATGATGAACTCCTTGCTCTTGTGCTTCAAATGATAGTCTCCCCAACACTCAACTCTCTCTCACAGGATTTGGATTTGGTGGAAAGAAGATTTGAGTGGAAAGCAACTTGGGGAAGGCTAGAGATCAAGATTCATATGGTTGGAATGGAATATCTTGACCTCAACACAAGTGTAGGTGGTTGTCTCTCAGAAAATGTGTATTGGAAGTGTAGGTATGTTCTGATGGCTCTCTCCACGAATGAAGAGTGGGTGGAGGGATATATATAGCCTCCACACAGAATCTAACCGTTACACACAATTTTCCAAACTCGGTGGGACCGAATGGTTAAACTCGGTCGGACCGATTCAGCAAACCTAGTGACCGTTAGGATTTTCGATGGGACTGAGATGCAACTCGGTAGGACCGATATGGTTAAGGTTAGGGCATAACGTAATCTCGGTGTGACCGATTACACAAACTCGGTGGGAACGATTTTGGTAATAAGCTAACCAGGGAGTTGGTCAGGTAAACTCGGTGGGACCGATTCGCTCATCTCGGTGAGACCGAAATTTTACAAAAGGGAAACAGAGAGTTTACATTGCAATCTCGGTGGGACCGATTGCTCATCTCGGTAAGACTGAAACGTTACGAAGGGAAACAGAGAGATTACAATCCCATCTCGGTGAGACCGAGATCCCTATCGATGAAACCGATTTGCCTAGGGTTTGTGGCAGTGGCTATGACATTTGAAACTCGGTGGCGCCGGATAGAAAGAATCGGTGGGGCCGAGTTTGACTTTTGGTTTAGGTCATATGTGGATGTGGGAAGGTAGTTGAGGGTTTTGGATCATATCACTAAGCACATTGAGCAAGCAAGCCATTAAGCAACACCTCATCCCTCCTTGATAGTATTGGCTTTTCCTATAGACTCAATGTGATCTTGGATCACTAAAATATAAAACGTAGAGTCTTGATCTTGAAGCTTGAGCCAAACTTTTTGTCCTTAGAATTTTGAGGGATCCACTTTGCTCATCCATGCCATGCCATTCATTGAGCTTTTCCTGAAATATTAATCTTGGAATAATGTTAGCTCAATGAGCTATATGTTGTTAGGAATTACCAAAACCACCCAGGGATAGTTGCACTTTCAATCTCCCCCTTTTTGGTAATTGATGACAACATATAGATCAAAACTTCGACAAATGATAATAAGAGTGAAAGATATTGTCGCTTTGAGAAGTATGTGAAAAGCAAGAGCTCCCCCTAAATTTGTGCATATCTTAAGATTTGCTTTGGACTGCAAATGCACAATGAGTTAGGATCATGGGTTACTCTTCCATGTCACATACATCTTGGTTCAGCACTCAAAATGATAAGAATTAAATACATGCACTCATCACCAAGCAAAGTGAATGATCATATAAGGATAAGTAAGATAATATCATCTAACAAGCATAAGTGTAGCTTATGATCAACCACATGATCATCAATGTCTCATAGATAATAGCATAGTATCTCAAGCAATCAAAAGACAAACAAAGTTCAACCACCAAAGCAAGAGAGAATAAAAAGCAATGCTCTCTCTCTCGAAGCCTATGATCTATACATTTTTCTCCCCCTTTGGCAACAAGTTACCAAAAAGTTCATAGAAAATGCATAGAACTAAAACGTCTCTCAGGCTTGGTCTTCAGGTGGTGGTGTCCGGAGGACTCCAAGGACGAAGGCTTCAGTTGAAGTAGATGGAGCTGCTGGGGTAGGTGCTGGAGCTGGTTGCGCTGGAGCTGTAGCTGGTGCAGATGAAGTGACTCTAGTGTATGGTACAGGCACTGCAGCAGATCTCTGAGCTCGAGGCACTCTGGTAAATGCATCAGTGGTTGTCTTGCCCTTCCTCTCCTGCATGTCATCCTGTAGCTGCTCCACAACATACTAAATCTCAGTTACTTTGACATCTAAATCATAGAATATTTGTTCCACGATTCTTTCCAGGCTCTCCTGGTTTTGAGTTAGGGTGGCCAACCCCTTCTCAATCCTCAGAGATGATGCTATCAAGTAACCAAGCTTGTCCTGCTTGCTTTTCAAAAAGTACTCAGATGCCTCCTCTTGAGTTGGCATCTTGGTAGCCTTCTCCTTCTTTGCTTGTGCTTGCAGTGAGGAGGGTTCATCTTCATTCATCACAACTTGGTTGTCCTCAAAGTCAGGATAGATAGGCAAGTGTTCCTTATCCAACAAGTATGTGCCTGTGCCCATATTTGAGTTTATCAACTCCTGGATCTGTGGGGCATATCCACAACTTCTTTTCTAGTCAGCTGCAGTCCTCTTGATAGTCTCAACTATAAGGCTCATGACCTTGAACTTCTGTGGCACATCAAATATATGTAGCAAGCTAATTGCATGGCCTCTGATCATTCTGTGATCACCAGACTTGGGCAAGAGAGTGTGCCTAAGGATCCAATTGATTGTAGGCAGCCCTGACAGCAAGTGTTTTACTGACCCAAACTGGTGAGTCTCAAGATCATCTTCAGGAATCTCCTTGTACATATTTGCCATAGAGTTGTGATCCATCTTCTTCTTGGCATAGACATCCAAGTCATCTTCTTTTTCCTTAGGAGCATTGATCATATTTGCCCATTCCTCAATAGTTGAGTGGTACCTTGTACCTTCAGACATCCATACTATCCTGCCATCTGAATAGAAGTGTGCTGTGGAGTAGAATTGCATTATGAGCTCCTCATTCCACTTTGTGAGATTCTTCCCAACAAAGTCTGCAACTCCACAAGCACTGAAGCTGTCAAACACACCAGGATAGTGTTCCTCATTTTCCTTGATATACTTCCAGTCGACCCACCTCATTTCACACACTATAGGCTTCTTGTCCAGCAGCACTGTCTCATAGGAAATCCTGCTGTTCCTTTGTGTGGAACCTGTAATCAACATCAGTCCTTCTCCTGGTAGCATATGGATCTGTCTCTCTCCATTTTCTCAGTCCTGAGTCTCTCCTGATCTTCATGTTCTCAACCACAGGATGAGCATCATTGTGGTCTGGAATTTTTGGCTTCAATTTTCTCAGAACATGCTCTTCATCTTCTTCTTCAGCAACAGTCTCAGGCACTGGGGCCTTGTTCTTCTCAGCAGCTAGTATGTTTCTGGTATTTCTCTTTGGTGCAGTCTTGGGCTTGGAGGCAGCTTTGGGTGCTTCTTTGGGCTTTGATGATGCAGCCCCTGTCCTGATAGCATCAACCATAAGCTTATGTGCCTTGGGTGCTGGTGCAGCAACCTCTTCTTCCTCTTCTTCTTCCATCATGGAAGCCTTTCCAATCACTCTGTCTATGGTCTTCTTGACCCTTCCCTTCCTTTTCTTTCCTTCTGCAGCAAGCTCTTTGGGTTGAGATTCCAAAGATGCTTGAGAGGATGCTCTGGCCTTAGACATTGGTTGTCTTCCTACTGGCCTTTTGATCTTCATCCCTGGCTTAACTGCAGCTGAGCTATACTCCTTCTTAACCACTTTCTTCTTTGATGTGGCCTCATCCTCAGTGGCCACATAGTCTTCATCCTCAGACTCTGAAGTTTTCTTCTTGCTTGCTCTAGTGGCAGCCTTTGGCAAATTTCTTGGGGTGCTCCTGCTACCATCATCTGAACTGCTAGAGGGACTAGTGCCCTCACTCATGTGAACCTGCTCCTTTGACCTGTTCTGGCTGTCACTCTGGTCAGACATGTTGCAAACACTAACTGCAGACCCTGTGAATAGATTGTAGAAGAGATAGAGTGGATGAGCATCACAAAATACAGAGATTTTTGCAAGAGAATGAGTCAAAAACTTAGTTTTAGTTTTCCACAGAAAACATTTCAGATCAACCGATTTGCAAACTCGGTGATACCGAAGCAGCTGTTGGAACCTAAACTAGTGAACTCGGTCAGACCGAGTCATAGTTCGGTGGCACCGAGACTGCTAGGGTTTCACAAAGTCCTGAACTCGGTCACACCGATTTGCAATTCTCGGTCAGACCGAGAACCACATGTGCAATGGCCTTGGCCGAATCGGTGGAACCAAGTTCTGCAACCCGGTGGGTCCGAGATGGTTTCGGCAGAAACCTAACCCTAAATTTTTGATTCAACTCTAATCTACGGAGTGTTTTGACTGGATAGAAGCGTTTCAATCGTGGTAAGAATCATAATGAACACAATGTGCTAGGAATCGGACGGGGATAGCACTGTGATCGAGTCCATACCCTAGTTCGGTGATGAACTCGCTACGGCGGCAACGGCGGGGAAGAATTCCGTTGACGACGGCGGAGACCAGCGACAGGCGGCGGCTGGCGACGAGGAGGACGATCCAGAGAACCAGGAGGCAGAGCGAGCTATGCGCGGGTGAAGGGGTTTTTGAGAAATTTCCAAAATTTTGCCCGTGAGTATATATAGCCCGACCCTGTCAGTGTGACCGAGTGGAACAACTCGGTGGCACCGAGATGCATAATTGTTGACAGTTACAGCAAGTCAGTCTGACCGAAAAGTTCAAATCGGTTGCACCGAGATTGAAAACCTAGATCGACTTAGCGATCTCGGTATGACCAAAATGGATGAATCGGTCAGACCGAAACGCACAAAGAAGTTTTGGAAGTTCAAGTCTATGACGAATCGGGGACTCCGAGTGCTCCTCACACAGAGTGGTTCGAATCTGACTTGATCAAATTTTGTGATGCAGCATGAATAGAGTTTGAGACGAGAAAAGCATAGATAGCTAGAGAGGGTTCTTAGGCATTCTTGTCCATCCACTTGGCAAAAGAAAAGAAAACCAATCAATCAAAACAACAAGTGGATGTCCTCGAATGAGTAAAATATGCAATCAACATGCTCACACAATAAAATGGCAATTGAAATATGTGGCAAAGCATGCACAACCAATTCTAGCATCTATCAAATAATTTGCGATGACTAGGTCATCTATATATGAGTATATTGACTTAGGAGTCAAATGAGAACATTTGATCATAGGTCATACTCATCGTTTAAGCACAAGTAGGTTACCACTTTTTCATAAAGTATTGTTGTGTTCACACCATTAGAGTTGCTTTAGCTCAATTCTTAGAGTAAAGCTCCCCCTAGATGTGAGATCCCCCCTAAGAGGGATGAACTAACCTTGGGTTTTGTCGATGATGACTTCATGTAGATGTTGAAGATGTGGATGCTCAATGTTGATGTAGATCATTTGGAGCTATCCATTGGAGTGAGTTGCACTTTCAATACCTACACGGGTTAGTCCCACAAGGAACAAACAAGGATATCCATAGACATAGAGTGATGCACACACAAGATGATGTCTATGAAATCTTTTAGGTTACCTTGTCCCTTGTCTTACCAACAAGAGGGTTTGTGACTCCTTGAACTAGTGCAAGATGTGGAAGTTGATTGCACTTGTTCTTGCCAAGATGATAAGAGTGAAGTATGTTGGCGGAGTCACCCTCAAGAACTCTCTAGTTCTTCTTCTTCGGGATCCACACCATCTTGATGGGAATCCTCGGTGTTGTAGTTGTACTTGATGAAGTGGAACTTGGAATAGTCTTAGGAACCCACTTGACCAAGGCCTTAGGAGCTTCTTCAAATGCATCAATTTCCTCTTGAATCTTGTCCTTGCCTTTTTGCTTGTGGTCTTGTGGTGGAAGATCATCTTGAGCTGGTGTCCCTTTGAGAGAAGTAGGATCATACTCCTCTTGTTGAGGAACAAACTTCGTCTTGGGGTATTGATCTTCTTCCCACTAAACTCCATTGGCATTAAACTTTCGTTCAAAACCAACACCTTGATTCTTCCGGTGCCTTCCTTGCTTGCGCACAATTTCCTCGAATTGCTTACTTCCAGCAAGGCTCTTGTAAACACCTTTCTCTATAATTCCCTTTAATAAGCTATTTTCTTGCTCAAGTGTAACTTGGCTAAGAGAATCATTAGTGGAATCAAGAGAACTACTAGAAGCAACAATATTGGATTTAGCATGATTATTGTTACTACTAGAGGAAGAATCTTTCTTGTTCTTGTTACTAGACTTGACTTGAGGCATGTAAGTGGATAAGAGTAATCGCTTGGCAATGTAAGAAGAACTTTTCTTGCGAAGATCATCATTGATTGCTTTTAAGAACTCATGCTCTTGCTCAAGGTTGAGCTTTTCAAAGCGCAATTTCTCATGAGTCCTTAAAAGTTCCCGATGATCTCCTAAGATAGTTTCATGAGCTAACTTAAGAGTGTTTAGTTCTTTAGTTAGAGACTCAATCTTCTCCTTATCATTGTCATTCTTTTTATCTTGATTAGCATGATTAATTGACGTTTCATCATAGTATTCATCACTAGAGTTATCAACAAGTAAATCATCATCACCTAACAAGTCATCTTCATCACTATTGAAATCAACATACTCGGGGTGTGATACCTTTGGGCCTTTTGCCATGAAGCATGTTCCAACTCCTTCATTTGGTGAATCAAATATGTCATAGGAGTTGGTTGTCACAAGTGCTAGACCGGCAACACCTTCATCTTGAGTATATTCGGAGTCGGAGTGATATCTTCTCTCGGAGTGGTTGTCGGAGTCGGAGCCGGATACCCATTCACCAACATGAGCTTGATGTCTTCGTTTTGTGTAGCTCCTTGATGACTTGTCCTTTCTTTCAGAATCCTTGCTTCTCCGTGAGGGTCTTCGTTCATAACGATCATCTCTACTCCTTATTTCTCTAGATGGTGATTCTTCTCTTCTACTTCTTCTCTTGGGAGAATCTTCTCTTCTCTTTGTAGGGGGTCGTACACTCATTGGAATAGTGTCCGGGCCTTCCACAATTGTAGCAGTTTCGCTCTCGACTAGAAGATCTTTTGTCATTGTAGGACCTTGACTTGGAGCTTCTATCTTTGCTTCTACTCTTGTAGAACTTTTTTTTGACAGAAAGACTGTAAGGGAACCCCCTACAGTATAATTGGTGCAACAAACCCAAATTGCAAGTACCATGCCTTGAACCTGGGTGGGTGGGAAGGCATCAGCCCCTTCCCACCACTAGGCTATGCCTTAGTCTGCTACTCTTGTAGAACTTGTTGAAGTTCTTCACCATTAAGCTCAATTCTTCATTGAAGGTTTGTTTCTCACTTGATGATGTGGGGGCTTCACATGAGGCTTTCTAAGCACCACTTGATTTGTTGTGAAGTTCCTCTTTATCCTTGAGTGACATCTCATGAGCAACAATTCTTCCGATGACTTCCGTTGGCTTGAGATCTTTGTAATTGGGCATCATTTGGATCAATGTGAACACGGTATCATATTTTCAATCCAAGGCTCTTAGGATCTTCTTGATGATGAATCTATCGGTCATCTCTTCACTCCCTAAGCCGGCAATCTCATTTGTGATAAGAGCAAGCCTAGAGTACATTTCAGCGACACCTTCACCATCCTTCATTTTGAACTTGTCAAGTTGACTTTGAAGCACATCCAACTTGGATTCCTTGATGGAGTCGGTACCTTCATGCATGTCAATCAAAGTATCCCAAATTTCCTTTGCATTCTCAAGACGGCTGATTTTGTTGAATTCTTCGGGGCACAATCCGTTGAAGAGGATATCACAAGCTTGAGCATTGTATTGTAGCATCTTCAACTCATCTGCAGTAGCTCCACGATTCGGTTCTCTCCCATCAAAGAATTCACCTTGCAAGCCAACACACACAATAGCCCAAACGGCGGGGTTATGTCCAAGAATATGCATTTTCATCTTATGCTTCCAACTAGCAAAATTAGTACCATCAAAGTAAGGACCTCTACCATGATAATTTCCCTCGCTAGACGCCATACTCTCCTAGGTTGTGAAACCAAGGCTATGACCACCAAAAGCTATGGAAATCAAAGCAAATGGAGACCAAAGCTCTGATACCACTTGTAGGATCGAAAGTATGTCTAGAGGGGGGTGATTAGACTACTTGACCAAATAAAAATCTAGCCTTTTCCCAATTTTAGTTCTTGGCAGATTTTAGCTATCTTAGCACAAGTCAAGCAATCTCCACACAATTCAAACAAGCATGCAAAAGAGTATATGAGCAGCGGAAAGTAAAGCATGCAACTTGCAAGAATGTAAAGGGAATGGTTTGGAGGATTCAAACGCAATTGGAGACACGGATGTTTTGTCGTGGTTCCGATAGGTGGTGCTATCGTACATCCACGTTGATGGAGACTTCAACCCACAGAGGGTAACGGTTGCGCGAGCCACGGAGGGCTCCACCCATGAAGGGTCCACGAAGAAGCAACCTTGTCTATTCCATCATGGCCGTCGCCCACGAAGGACTTGCCTCACTAGCGGTAGATCTTCACGAAGTAGGCGATCTCCTTGCCCTTACAAACTCCTTGGTTCAACTCCACAATAATGTCGGAGGCTCCCAAGTGACACCTAGCCAATCTAGGAGACACCACTCTCCAAGAAGTAACAAATGTTGTGTTGATGATGAACTCCTTGCTCTTGTGCTTCAAATGATAATCTCCCCAACACTCAACTCTCTCTCATAGGATTTGGATTTGGTGGAAAGAAGATTTGAGTGGAAAGCAACTTGGGGAAGGCTAGAGATCAAGATTCATATGGTTGGAATGGAATATCTTGACCTCAACACAAGTGTAGGTGGTTCTCTCTCAGAAAATGTGTATTGGAAGTGTAGGTATGTTCTGATGGCTCTCTCCATGAATGAAGAGTGGGTGGAGGGGTATATATAGCCTCCACACAGAATCTAACCGTTACACACAATTTGCCAAACTCGGTGGGACCGAATGGTTAAACTCGGTTGGACCGATTCAGCAAACCTAGTGACCGTTAGGATTTTCGGTGGGACTGAGATGCAACTCGGTAGGACCGATATGGTTAGGGTTAGGGCATAACGTAATCTCGGTGTGACCGATTACACAAACTCGGTGGGACCGATTTTGGTAATAAGCTAACCAGAGAGTTGGTCAGGTAAACTCGGTGGGACCGATTCGCTCATCTCGGTGAGACCGAAATGTTACAAAAGGGAAACAGAGAGTTTACATTGCTATCTCAGTGGGACCGATCGCTCATCTCGGTGAGACCGAAACGTTACGAAGGGAAACAGAGAGATTACAATCCCATCTCGGTGAGACTGAGATCCCTATCGGTGAAACCGATTTGCCTAGGGTTTGTGGCAGTGGCTATGACATTTGAAACTCGGTGGCGCCGGATAGAAAGAATCGGTGGGGCCGAGTTTGACTTTTGGTTTAGGTCATATGTGGATGTGGGAAGGTAGTTGAGGGTTTTGGAGCATATCACTAAGCACATTGAGCAAGCAAGCCATTAAGCAACACCTCATCCCTCCTTGATAGTATTGGCTTTTCCTATAGACTCAATGTGATCTTGGATCACTAAAATATAAAATGTAGAGTCTTGATCTTGAAGCTTGAGCCAAACTTTTTGTCCTTAGAATTTTGAGGGATCCACTTTCCTCATCCATGCTATGCCATTCATTGAGCTTTTCCTGAAATATTAATCTTGGAATAATGTTAGCTCAATGAGCTATATGTTGTTAGGAATTACCAAAACCACCCAGGGATAGTTGCACTTTCACTTTACCGACTGATGAAGAAGTCAGATAAGTTCGAGTGGACTCCTGAAGCTGATGCAGCATTCGCAGAGCTTAAAGCCCTGCTTTCCACCCAGCCGGTGCTTGCTGCACCAATCAGCAAAGAGCCTTTACTGCTTTACATTGCAGCCACTGGACAAGTCGTCGGTATAGTACTTACGGTCGAGCGGGAAGAAGAAGGAAAAGCTTACAAACTTCAGCGCCCAGTATACTATGTCTCTGAAGTTTTGACTCCATCAAAGCAAAGATATCCACATTATAAGAAGCTTGTTTATGGGATTTATATGACCATGAAGAAGGTTTCACATTACTTCTCTGATCACTCCATTACAGTCATCAGCGATGCCCCATTATCAGAGATTCTGAACAATAGAGATGCAACTGGTCGAGTGGAAAAGTGGGCGATTAAACTTCTTACCTTAGATATCAAGTTTGAGGCAAAGAAAGCTATTAAGTCCCAGGCAATAGCAGATTTCCTCGCCGAGTGGATTGAACAACAACTGCCGACTCAAGTTCACTCGGAGCACTGGACCATGTTCTTTGATTGTTCCAAGATGCTGAATGGTTTCGGTGCTGGGGTGGTTATGGTATCCCCCCGAGGAGACAAGCTCAGATATGTCCTCCAGATTCACTTTGATTCCTCCAATAACGAAGCAGAATATGAAGCACTCATGTATGGGTTGCGTATGGCCATCTCACTCGGCGTCCGTCGCCTCATGGTCTATGGTGACTCAGATTTGGTAGTCAATCAAGTGATGAAGGAGTGGGACGTCAGAAGCCCAGCCATGAATGGTTACTGTAACGTGGTGAGGAAGTTGGAAAAGAAGTTTGAGGGGTTAGAGCTCCATCATGTACCCCGACTGAAAAATCAAGCAGCAGATGATTTAGCAAAGATAGGCTCCAAGAGAGAAGCTATTCCCAGCAATGTGTTCTTGGATCATATTCATGCACCTTCAGTTCAAGAAGATCCCTTCGCTGAAGAGCCCCCGCGGCCTAGGAGTGCCACGGATCCGACTGAAGTGGAGGTCCCAGTCATGGTCGACTTAGTCATGGAGGTGTTGGTCATCACTCCCGACTGGACTGTGCCATACATTGCATATATCCTGAGGAAAGAGCTCCCAGAGGATGAAGAAGAAGCCCGAAGATCGTCCATCGATCCAAGGCCTTTACTGTAATAAGAGGTCAACTGTTCAGAGAAAGTGCAACTGGGGTCAGCCAGAAATGCATAACGACAGAAGAAGGCCAAGTGATCCTCCACGACATCCATTCGGGAACCTGTGGTCACCATGCGTCCTCTCAGACCATTGTGGCTAAACCATACCGATCTGGGTTTTATTGGCCACGGGCAAATGAAATGGCGAAAGATATAGTCGACAGATGTGAGGGCTGCCAGTTCTACTCCAATATGTCACACAAACCTGCATCAGCCCTGAAGACCATCCCGCTCGTCTGGCCCTTTGCTGTTTGGGGATTGGACATGGTTGGTCCACTGAGGACTGGTAGGAGCTGCTTCACCCATGTGCTTGTAGCAGTCGACAAGTTTACCAAATGGATCAAAGCCAAGCCTATTAGAACCTTGAAGCTAGTACTGTTGTCAGTTTCATCAGAGAGTTGATTTTCAGATATGGAGTTCCACACAACATCATCACTGACAAATGGGTCAAACTTCGATTCTGATGAGTTCAGAACCTTCTGCGCCTCACAAGGCACACGGGTTGACTATGCTTCAGTCGCCCATCCTCAGTCGAATGGACAAGCAGAAAGAGCAAATGGCCTGATTCTCAAAGGACTGAAACCCCGACTGATGCGAGATCTCAAGCACGCGGCGGGCGCCTGGGTTGACGAACTTCCATCAGTTCTCTGGGGATTGAGGACAACTCCTAATCGGTCGACTAGTCGAACTCCTTTCTTCTTGGTCTATGGAGATGAAGCTGTTCTTCCGAGCGACTTGCTTCATAATGCACCACGAGTTGAGCTCTTCTCTGAAGATGAAGCAGAACAAGCTCGGCAAGAAGCAGTCGACCTCCTAGAGGAGGAACGAGAAATGGCCTTGATCCGGTCGACCATTTATCAACAAGACTTGCGTCGATTCCATGCTAGACACGTGAAGGGTCGAGATTTTCAAGAGGGAGACTTAGTTCTTCGAGTGGATCAGCAGAAACCACACAAGCTCGCCCCAGCTTGGGAAGGTCCCTTCATTGTCACCAGAGTGCTCCACAATGGAGCATACCACCTTTACAGTGTCGAGCATAAGAAGGACGAGCCACAGGCTTGGAACACGGAGCAGCTCCGCCCCTTTTATACTTAAGCACTCGTTCGAATAAAATGTAATGAGAAATACCTTTGTAATTTGTTCATCAAAGACAAGAGATTTACAATCTTATCATACAATTGTTGTTGTTTTTATTTACCTCTGAAATCCCCTAGTGGGTGGGCATAGCCACGAATCCGTTTCGCCTAAGTTCAAAAGAAAATCCTACCGAGTGATGAGCAAGCCTCTCACTCGGGGGCTTAGTCACGAACCCGTTTCGCCTAAGTTCGAAAGAAAATCCTACCGAGTGGTGAGCAATCCTCTCACTCGGGGTCTTAGCTGCAGTCCAGTACTCGCCTTAGTTTGTAAAATCCTACCGAGTGGTGAGCAAGCCACTCACTCGGGGGCTTAGCTGCAGTCCAGTATTCGCCTAAGTTTGTAAAATCCTACCGAGTGGTGAGCAAGCCTCTCACTCGGGGGCTTAGTTGCAGTCCAGTACTCACCTAAGTTTGTAAAATCCTACCGAGTGGTGAGCAATCCTCCCACTCGGGGGCTTAGCTGTAGTCCAGTACTCGCCTAAGTTTGTAAAATCCTACCGAGTGGTGAGCAATCCTCCCACTCAGGGGCTTAGCTGCAGTACAGTACTCCCCTAAGTTTGTAAAATCCTACCGAGTGATGAGCAATCCTCCCACTCGGGAGCTTAGCTGCAGTCCAGTACTCGCCTAAGTTTGTAAAATCCTACCGAGTGGTGAGCAAGCCTCTCACTCAGGGGCTTAGCTGCAGTCCAGTACTCGCCTAAGTTTTTAAAATCCTACCGAGTGATGAGCAATCCTCTCACTCGGGGGCTTAGCTGCAGTCCAGTACTCGCCTAAGTTCGTAAAATCCTACCGAGTGGTGAGCAATCCTCCCACTCGGGGGCTTAGCTGCAGTCCAGTACTCGCCTAAGTTTGTAAAATCCTACCGAGTGGAGAGCAATCCTCCCACTCGGGGGCTTAGCTGCAGTCCAGTACTCGCCTAACTTTGTAAAATCGTACCGAGTGGTGAGCAATCCTCCCACTCGGGGGCTTAGCTGCAGTCCAGTACTCACCTATGTTTGTAAAATCCTACCGAGTGTGAGCAATCCTCCCACTCAGGGGCTTAGCTGCAGTCCAGTACTCGCCTAAGTTTGTAAAATCCTACCGAGTGGTGAGCAATCCTCCCACTCGGGGGCTTAGCTGCAGTCCAGTACTCGCCTAATTTATAAAATCATGCCTAGTGGTGAGCAATCCTCCCACTCGGGGGCTTAGCTGCAGTCCAGTACTCGCCTAACTTTGTAAAATCCTACTGAGTGGTGAGCAGTCCTCCCACTCGGGGGCTTAGCTGCAGTCCAGTACTCGCCTAAGTTCGTAAAATCCTACGGAGTGGTGAGCAATCCTCCCACTCGGGGGCTTAGCTGCAGTCTAGTACTTGCCTAAGTTTGTAAAATCCTACCGAGTGGAGAGCAATCCTCCCACTCGGGGGCTTAGCCGCAGTCCAGTACTCGCCTAAGTTTGTAAAATCCTACCAAGTGATGAGCAATCCTCCCACTTGGGGGCTTAGCTGCAGTCCAGTACTCGCCTAAGTTTGTAAAATCCTTTCCCTGAGAGCTGCACCACAAGTACAACGTACGCTCCATCCGTTGTTCGCAAGGACGACGAGGCGCAGGTCGACTGCAACCTTCTTCTCCAAGCTACGCCAAAAATACAACATACGCTCCATCCTTGTCCGCAAGGACGACGAAGCGCAGGTCGACTGCAACCTTCTCCTCTGAGCTACGCCACAAATACAATGTACGCTCCATCCTTGTTCGCAAGGACGACGAGGCGCAGGTCGACTGCAACCTTTTACTCCGAGCTACGCCACAAATACAACGTGCACTCCATCCTTGTCCGCAAGGATGGCGAGGCGCAGGTCAACCTTCTCCTCCGAGCTACGCCACAAATACAACGGAGCAGATCCCAAAAGCAATCGCAAGTATACTCAAAAGCAGTTCGGATAAATCCTAAAGTTCCAAGCAACAAATCAAAAGTATTTGAGCATCAAGCCCGAAGGAGTTTAATGGTTACAGCAACCACTCGGCATTCCGAGGCAAATTTAAGACAGGTTTAAATCTCATAGTTTGTTCACTCGGCAGGAGGAGGGCTGGCGGGTTCGACGAATTCGTCCAAGTCGATTCCATCTGCGATCCGAGTGGCAGCAGCGATGAAAGTCTCCATAAAGGACTGGAAGTCGTGCCTTTTGGTGTTGGCGACCTTGATCGCCGCCATCTTGTCTTCACGAGCTTCCTTGTAGTGGACTCTGACCAAGGACAACGCCACGTCAGCACCACACCGGGCAGAGGACTTCTTCCATTCTTACACTCGACTAGGAATCTCGTTGAGCCGAGCCATCAGAGGTTTCAGGTCATTTTGAAGCGTCGCCCCTGGCCAGAGAGATGAGTCGATCCGTGAAACTGCCAGCTTCAGGCATGCGAGATAACTTGTGACGCTGGCGACACGGGATTCCAGTCGAAGCACGTTCATGGAAGTCTCGTCGCAAACCGGAGAAACGATAGGGTCTAGACCAGTCTCGATCCTTCCGGTTTCCTCGTCAAAGTTTTGGCACAATTCTATAGTCAAAGATTAGTGAGTCGACTGGACAGGATTAACTTGCAAGCAGCAAAGCAGTCGGATTAAAATGAGTACCTTCTAGCATAAGATAGAGCTTCTTGGCAAGAGTTCTCAGATAGGCTTCCGTGTCATTTCTCTTGCGGACCGCAGACTCCAACTTCTCATTCAGGGCAATCTTATCCTTCTTCAGACGACTTACTTCTCGATTAGACTCATTGAGACAGGACTTCAGCTTGTTCACCTCCCCTTCCAACGCTCCGACCGAAGCCAGCTTCTGGTCTACAAGGGCAGTCTTGTCTTGAGCTTCCTTCTGTGCAGCTGCAAGGTCCAAGTCCTTCTTCTCCAGAGCCAACCTCATTTTCTCTGCAAAAGAAGCAATTGGATCAAACAAGAGATCAAAGAAATATCTTAAAAGACGATCAACGTGAACAGTCGACAGGCAGCTACCTTCCATACCAGCAGCTTCATCTTCGGCTTTCTTCAACTTTTGTCGGGCCAACTCCAAGTCGAGGTTGAGTTGCCTCTGCTTCTCCTCAAACTCGGCAAACTTAGAAATGAGAGAACAAGATTTCTGCATTAGGTAAAGACGCGTCAATCGACAAGATCAAAGGTTATTTACTTCCGATGAATAAAACTTAAAAGTTCACTTAGACCCCAGCCGACTGCCCGCAGTCGACTGCGGTCTCGGGGACTACACCCAGCGGGTGCACTTGGTGTGCCCCCACTGATTCAGACCCAACTCGACCGGTCCGCTCGGGTCAAGTAAAAAGAAAAAAACTATTCAGACCCCGGCCAACTGCCAGCAGTCGACCGCGGTCTCGGGGACTACACCCAGTGGGTGCACTTGACGTGCCCCCACTGGGTCGGATCTCATTTGACCAGTCCGACCGGGTCGAGTAGAAGAAGAGAAAGTAAAAAAGAACTCAGACCCTAGTCGACTGCCCGCATTCGACTGCGGTCTCGGGGACTACACCCAGTAGGTGCACTTAGTGTGCCCCCACCAGTTCAGATCCCACTCGCCCAGGCCGAGTGGAAGAGCGCGAATACCAAAGACAACAAAACACCCAGTGGGTGTACAGATTTGATGCAAACAAGAGTGGGTGTACAGACTTGAGGCAAACAATAAGAGATTGTATGAAAGAAAATATTTCAGGTAGCATATCCTAATAGAACAAGGTCATTCGAAAGTTTACTTACCTGGACATTGGCCCGGAGAGCAGCGCTGGCATCGTAAGCAGTCTGGCTATTCTCGTGCACCGTCTTCATCCGCTCCATCATCACGTTAGCCTGACGGATGGCTTCCGCAGCCGCATCCGACTGGTTTTCCGGAACATGGTAGTTGGTGAAGAAGGGGGCAGACGACCCAGGTGCGGCAGCTTGGAGCTCCGAAGCGTGAGGTTGGACGACTAAAGGGAACACCGGTTCAATCGACGGTGTAGGGCGCTCACTCGACAATGGTACAACGAAAGTTCCAGAGGCCCCGCCCGCGTCTTCAGATTGCCGGGTGGTTGGTTTGGTCGTTGGTCCCTGCTGAGACGTCTTGCCAGCTGCTAATTTTTTGTTCTTTCTGGGCCTAGGGGCCACATCTTCATCATCATCTGGAAGATCCATGACGTTGGGTGGAGCTGCAGAGAAATCAGTCGACCCCAAGTGAATCACTAGAATTTAATCGACCAAGTAATCAAGAACAAGATCATAAGAGTTTTTACCTGGGTTGGAGGTAACCGCGTCTTCCATCTCCTCATCTCGATATTGGTAGGAAGAAGTTCCAGATGTAGCAGCACTGCAAATGTCAACATTCAGTCGGTTACGTTCTGTTGCTCGAGTCGACCAAAAGAACAGATCAGATGATTACCCGGAGATGGTGGGGACGGTCACTTTGATTCTGGGCAAAGCCTTCGGTGGTTTAGAGGAGGTGGCTTTCGATGCTTTTGGCGCAGGAGGCGGCACAATCTTGGGCTGTTTCGATATCTTCTCAGTTGGTGATGGCGAAGACGTCCGAGGGTGCTTCGAAGATGGCCCAGTCGGTGCAGCCGCCAGGACCGGGGTGCTCGCCGGGTCTTCAGCGTGCTTGGATCTTCTCTCTCTGCGAGCAGGCGAGTCGACCTCCTCGTCATCACTCGAGTCGTCGCTCTCCTCGTCCTCCTCCGCATCTGAGTGCCACTCGCCGCTCTCGCCCCCGCTCACCCCTTCCTCAACGTCTTGCTCCTGCACTCCATTGGGCATCGAGTACATATCGATAAGAGCCTGAAAAGACAATGAACGAAAGAAATACAGTCGACCGTCAACAAGGTGTTACACAGTGAATCGAGAAGATACTTGACAAAGCAGAATCATACCTGTTCCGGCTGGCGCGAATGGTCGAATGGAATCACCCTCCTAGACCCCCGGGGATTATCTTTGTTGCTGGTGATTCCTCTCAGCCACTTCTCCATCGTGTCTTCACTAACGTCCTCGAGGTGGATCCGAGTGGAGTCCTCGAGTCCTGAGTACATCCACATCGGATGGTCACGGGCTTGAAGTGGTTGGATGCCTCGACTGAGAAAAACCTCCAGCAGGTCCATTCTAGTCACCCCGTCACGGACAAGTTGGACGACCCGCTCGACCAACGCCTTCACCTGCGCCTTCTCTTCCGGGATCACCCTCAAGGAGGAGGGCTTCTCCACTCGAGCCTGAAAGTGCAACTATCCCTAGGTGGTTTTGGTAATTCATAACAACATATAGCTCATTGAGCTAATGCTATTTCAAGATGATTATTTCAGGAAAGCTCAATGATTGGCATGGCATGGATATGAAAGTGGAACCCTCAAAATGCTAAGGACAATGGATTGGCTCAAGCTCAAAAGCTCAAGACTCTTCATTTCATATTTTAGTGATCCAAGATCACATTGAGTCCATAGGAAAAGCCAATACTATTAAGGAGGGATGAGGTGTTGCTTAATGAGCCTCTTGCTTCATGTGCTTAGTGATATGCTCCAAAACCCTCAACTACTTTCCCATATCCACATATGACCTAAACTCTAAGCCAAACTCGGTCCTACCGATTTTTCCTATCCGGCGCCACCGAGTTTCACTTGTCATTAGCCACTGCCAAAACCCTAGCAATTCGGTTCTACCGATAAGGTTCTCGGTCCCACCGAGATGGGGTTGCAAACTCTCTGTTTCCCTTTCGTAACTTTTCGGTCCCACCGAAAGAGCGAATCGGTCCCACCGAGATTGCAATGTAAACTCAGTGTTTCCCATTTGTAACTTTTCGGTCTCACCGAGTTCCACTCGGTCCCACCAAAAGAGCAAATCGGTCCCACCGAGTTTGCCTGACCAACTCTCTGGTTAGCTAATTACCAAACTCGGTCTCACCGAGTTTGTGTAATCGGTCTCACCGAGATTATGTTATGCCCAAACCCTAACCGAATCGGTCCTACCGAGTTGCATGTCAGTCCCACCGAAATTCCTAACGGTCACTAGGTTTACATTTTCGGTCCGACCGAGTTTTATGATTCGGTCCCACCGAGATTGGAAAACTGTGTAACGGTTGGATTTTGTGTGGAGGCTATATATACCCCTCCACCTCTTTCTCATTTAAAGGGAGAGCCATCAGAACACACACATCATTCCAACTCATTTGTTCTGAGAGAGAACCACCTACTCATGTGTTGAGATCAAGACATCCACCATTCCTCCATATGAATCTTGATCTCTAGCCTTCCCAAGTTGCTTTCCACTCAAATCTTCTTTCCACCAAATCCAAATCCTATGAGAGAGAGTTGAGTGTTGGGGAGACTATCATTTGAAGCACAAGAGCAAGGAGTTCATTACCTACACACCATTTGTTACTTCTTGGAGAGTGGTGTCTCCTAGATTGGCTAGGTGTCACTTGGGAGCCTCCGACAAGATTGTGGAGTGAACCAAGGAGTTTGTAAGGGCAAGGAGATCGCCTACTTCGTGAAGATCTACCGCTAGTGAGGCAAGTCCTTCGTGGGCGATGGCCATGGTGGGATAGACAAGGTTGCTACTTCGTGGACCCTTTGTGGGTGGTTGCTTCTTCGTGGACCCTTCGTGGGTGGAGCCCTCCGTGGACTCGCGCAACCGTTGCCCTTGGGTGGAGCCCTGTGTGGACTCGCGCAACCGTTACCCTTCGTGGGTTGAAGTCTCCATCAACGTGGATGTAGGATAGCACCACCTATCCGAACCACGGGGAAAACATCCGTGTCTCCAATAGCGTTTGAAATCTCCAAACCCTTCCCTTTATATTCTTGCAAGTTGCATGCTTTACTTTCCGCTGCCAATATACTCTTTGCATGCTTGCTTGAATTGTGTGATGATTGCTTGACTCTTCCTAAAATAGCTAAAATCTGCCTAGAACTAAAATTGGGAAAAGGTTAAGTTTTTATTTGGTCAAGTAGTCTAACCACCCCCCCCCCCCTCTAGACATACTTTCGATCCCACAGAGCCAAGGAAAAGGGGGGAAGTCCAGTCGACTAACCCGGGGTCGGCTGGTCCTTACAGTAAAACCAGGTCGACTGCCAGCCCCGGACCGAGTCAGGAAGGATCATAGCTGGGAAGGTGCTCTTATTCCTCATTTGGATTCCAAGGCCCCCGCACATCTGAATCACGTGTGTCCTCTTGTCACTCGGGTTGGCCTTCTTGACCGACTGGGAGCAGTAGGTGAATATGTGCTTGAATAGACCCCAGTGCGGTCGACAACCCAAGAAATTTTCGCACATCAACACAAAGGCAGCAAGATACACTATGGTGTTTGGAGTAAAGTGGTGGATTTGAGCCCCGAAGAAGTTCAAAAAACCACGAAAGAAAGGATGGGGAGGCAAAGAGAACCTGCGGTCGACGTGAGTAGCTAGGAGAACGCACTCACCCTCCAGCGGCCGCGGTTCGGTCTCGTTCCCTGGGAGCCGCGCCGATTCATGGGGGATCAGTCCCCCCTCAACCAGGTCGTCGAGGTCGTCCAGGCTGATCGTCGAGCGGATCCAGTCGCCCTGGATCCAGCCCGGCGGCAGGCCGGATCTTGATGAGGATCCACCCTGGCTGGTCCTCTTTCCTTTCGCCTTCGCGGTCGCCTTCTTTGCGCGCTCCAACGCCACCGTCTTCTCCTTTCCCATGGCGGCGGATCGAGTCCGAGCGAGGCTACGACACCGAGAGCGGAAGCGGGCGTAGCGGAGAAATCTGAGGAAGAAGAAGGAGAATGAGGGCGCATTGTTCAAAAGCCCGGTCCGGTGCCTTTTATAAGGACACTTCCGAGTGACTGACTTGTAGGCCCGGATGATCTTATCAAATCCCGCAACAGTCGCGCACGTGATACGTGGCAAAAAAGGTGGCGTGGGAATCGAGGTGACCTGCCTAATCCGTCTTGATTACCGCGGCCTCACTCGTCCGGCGCGCTTCCCAAAATTTGAATCCCGCGAAATCCGCAGAGAGCAGATCAACTCGTCAGACGGAAGACACCCTCCGCGTCATCACTCGGAACTCTTCCGTAAAAGTTCACTCGAGAAAAACTAAGAATGGACCAAGGCGACTGAAAAAGAAGTTGGCGTCATCCCCTCAGTTCATTGATCCAGAGCAAGACATACTCATAGCACGAAAAATGAGTCGGAAGTGTTCTCAACTCCTTCCCCACTCAAACCCTGATCCATTCGGGGGCTAATGATGAAGCTATGTACCTAGGGTAGGGTCATGGGTCTGTCCAAGGTACCCTCCCCAAGGACATCCCTAAAGGAACCAGGAGCATTCGAAGAAAAATCATCATCCACTCGACCATGAAGTTATGTTCCATTCGACAATCCTGAAGGCACTCGACTGTACAGATAATCACTCGACTACCAGAAGATCTAGAGCCTCTCCACTCTGCAACGGTCGGGAATTAAGTCATAGCTTTAATGGTCATTATGTATCTTTATTGCAGGCGTTACCAGTAATGCCCCCATCTTTATGTACCTTAAACCCTCTATGACGTGGGTTGGCTGGGGTCCTGGCGCACTCTATATAAGCCACCCCCCTCCACAGGCACAAGGGTTCGCACTTTCTGTAACACACACGCATATAATCCAGTCGACCGCCTTCGGGCTCCAAGACGTAGGGCTGTTACTTCCTCCGAGAAGGGCCTGAACTCGTAAAACTCCCGAGTACAACTCCTCCATAGCTAAGATCTTGCCTCTACAGTCCTACCCCCCATTCTACTGTCAGACTTAGAACCACGACAGCATTGACTGTCGTATCCTCTGTGTTATCGCCGTTATTGCGGTGCTTTGGTCTGTTACGACGTTGTCTGCTGTTGGTATTTTTGGTATCCGAAGTGCCCGGATTCCTCAATGTGTTGTTGCTGCGAGCCAGCCAGCTATCCTCGCCCGCGCAAAAGCGGGTCATGAGTGTCGTGAGGGCTGCCATAGACTTCGGCTTCTCCTGGCCAAGGTGGCAGGCAAGCCACTCATCACGGATGTTGTGCTTGAATGCCGCTAGGGCCTCTACGTCCGGACAGTCGACAATTTGGTTTTTCGTAGTCAGGAACCGAGTCTAGAATTGTCTGGCCGATTCCCCTGGCTGCTGAGTTATATGGCTCAAGTCATCAGCATCCGGTGGTCGCACATAAGTGCCCTGGAAGTTGTCAAGGAATGCGTCTTCCAGATCCTCCCAACTGCCGACGGAGTCTGCTGGCAAACTATTCAGCCAATGCCGAGCTGGTCCTTTGAGTTTTAGTGGGAGGTACTTGATGGCATGTAGATCATCACCGCGAGCCATGTGGATGTGAAGGAGGAAATCCTCAATCCATACAGTGGGATCTGTTGTACCATCATATGATTCGATATTGACGGGTTTGAAACCCTCCGAGAATTCGTGATCCATAACTTCATCAGTGAAGCAGGGGGGTGTGCGGCGCCTCTGTGCCAGGCTATGTCACGACGCAGTTCATATGAGTCTTGTCTGTTGTATTCAGCCCGGCCAGATTTGCTTTTGGTGTATCTGGCGCGACGATCATCATCCCGTGTTGGCGCGCGTACCCGTGACCCGTATATTGACCTTGCAAGTTTTGCCTTACTGTCCAATACGTCTCGTAGGTCCCATGTGTTGCCCCGGGCCTTGGTATTTTTGATTGAGTGGCGGCGGGGTGCAGGCTGAATTTAGGCTGAAACGCCTCTCTGGCTCGGCCACGCAGTGGCCGGTCAGCCGCATCGTACACTGGTGAATGAGGTTTCAATGCTTCCTCCTCGAGGTGAGGTAGCAACCTACGTTTAGGGTAACTCTTGGAGGGGCGCTTGAGTTCGTATTCCTCGGCCGCAAGGACTTCGGTCCATCTGTCTGCTAGCAAGTCTTGATCTGCTTGAAGCTGTTGTTGCTTTTTCTTCAGGCTATTTGCTGTGGCCATAAGCCGGCGCTTGAAGCGCTCCTGCTCGACGGGGTCCTCAGGCACGATAAATTCTTCGTCGCCGAGGCTCGCCTCATCTTCGGAGAGAGGCATGTAATTGTCCTCCTCCGGTTGTCCATCTGCTGCCTGCTCTGGAGGGCTAGCTTGTTCATCCTCCGGCTCTACATCGTGCTGGAGGGGATTGTGGTTTTCTTCGGCACTATCTGGAGTGTTATTATCTCTTGTGCCAGTATCACTACTTCTGCTGTAGCGGGACTTAGAGCGGCGCCGCTGACGTCGGCGCTTGGGTTACTTCTTGGAGGGGTCATCCTCCACTTTCTCGTCGCCATTGCCTTCTTTAGGGGTGTCCACCATGTATATGTCGTATGATGAGGTAGTGGTCCAGCGCCCTGTGGGCGGTGGTTCCTGCTCGTCTCCTGCATCGTCGTCCATACCGTCGATGTCTTCGGAGTCGAAGTCGAGCATGTCGGTTAAGTCGTCGACAGTGGCTACTAAGTGGGTGGTGGGTGGGCAGCGAATTTCTTTGTCGTCCGCATCCCATTCTAGCCGAACATAGTTCGGCCAAGGTTCTCCTGACAGGGAGAGAGACCTTAATGAATTTAGCACATCGCCGAAGGGCGAGTGCTGAAAGATATCCGCGGAGGTGAACTCCATGATCGGCGCCTAGTCGGATTCGATGGGCACAGATGTAAGCGGCTCAGAGTCCGTGGCCGGAGGTGAATCCAGTGGTTCGGCAACACGACTCTCGTAAGGGGTGAAGTAAGTATCCGAATCTATCGCCACTGAGAGTGCGGCCTTCATGGCGGGGTCTATCCCTCCGCTCTCGGATGGCGCAATTTGCTCCGGATTGATGGCCGGAGTAGTTGCATATGCGATCTCCTGAATATTGTCCGACGGCAGAGTTACGTCATGCTCGTCGTGACTGTGCAACGCACCTGACATGGGCTCGAATCCATCGAAGATCAAGTCTCCGCGGATGTCGACAGTGTAGTTTAAGTTTCCGAACCTGACCTGATGGCCAGGGGCGCAGCTCTCGATCTGCTCCAGATGGCCAAGCGAATTGGCCCGTAGTGCGAAGCCGCCGAATACGAAGATCTGTCCGGGGGGAAAACCTCACCTTGGACCGCACCGTTACCGATGATCGAAGGAGCCATCGAGCCTTACGGTGATGGCACAGTGGAACTCTCAATGAAAGCATCAATGTTGGTGTCAAAACCGGCGGATCTCGGGTAGGGGGTCCCGAACTGTGCGTCTAAGGCGGATGGTAACAGGAGGCAGGGGACACGATGTTTACCCAGGTTCAGGCCCTCTTGATGGAGGTAATACCCTACGTCCTGCTTGATTGTTCTTGATGATATGAGTATTACAAGAGTTGATCTACCACGAGATTGTAGAGGCTAAACCTAGAAGCTAGCCTATGGTATGATTGTATGTTGTCCTATGGACTAAACCCTCCGGTTTATATAGACACCGGAGGGGGCTAGGGTTACATAGAGTCGGTTACAAGGGAGGAGATCTACATATCCGTATTGCCTAGCTTGCCTTCCACGCCAAGGAGAGTCCCATCCGGACACGGGACGAAGTCTTCAATCTTGTATCTTCATAGTCCAACAGTCCGGCCAAAGGATATAGTTCGGCTGTCCGGAGACCCCCTAATCCAGGACTCCCTCAACATCCATCTGCTTGATTTCGTAAATGAAAATGTAGCAACTGCTAACATAGTTCTAACAGACTTTAGCATTGCTATGATTGAGAGAGTCTCATCATAGTCAACTCCTTGAACTTGTCAGAAATTTCTTTGAGACAATTCGAGCTTCACAAATGGTGACATTACCATCAGCGTCAGTCTTCTTCTTAAAGATCCATTTATTCTCAATGGCTTGTCGTTCATCGGCAAGTCCACCAAAGTCCATACTTTCTTCTCATACATGGATCCTATCTCAGATTTCATGGCTTCTAGCCATTTGTTGGAATCCGGGCCCACCATCGCTTCTCCATAGCTCATAGGTTCATCGTTGTCCAATAACAAGACCTTTAAGACAGGGTTACCACTGAGAAGTTGTACACACCCTTGTCGACCTACGAGGTTCGATAGTAATTTGATCTGAAGCTTCATGATCATCATCATTTGCTTTCTCTTCAACTGACGTAGTTGCCACAGAAACATCTTTCTGTGATGCACTACTCACTGGTTGAAGTGAAGGTTCAACAACCTCATCAAGTTCTATCTTCCTCCCACTCAATCTTTCGAGAGAAACTCTTTCTCGAGAAAGGACATGTTCTTAGTGACAAACACTTTGCCCTTAGATCTGAGATAGAAGGTATACCCAATCGCCTTGTTTGGGTATTCTATGAAGATACAATTCTCCGCTTTTGGTTCGAGCTTTTTCGACCGAAGCCTATCGACATAAGCATCATAGCCCCAAACCTTAAGAAACAACAACTTTGGTTTCTTGCCAAACCATAGTTCATACGGTGTCGTCTCCACGGACTTAGATGGTGCCCTATTTAAAGTGAATGTAATTGTCTTTAATGCATAACCCCCCGAAAGTAGCGGTAGATTGGTAAGAGACATCATACACCATATCCAATAAGGTTTGATTACGATGTTCGGACACACCATCATGCTATGGTGTTCTAGGCGGCGTCAACTGTGAAACAATTCCACCTTGTCTTTAGTGATTGCCAAACTCATAACTCAGATACTTTCCCTTTGATCAGATCGAAGGAACTTGATCTTCTTGTTACGATGATTCTCAACTTCACTCTGAAATTGCTTGAACTTTTCAAACATTTCAGACTTATGATTCATTATGTAAATATACCCATATCTATTCAATCCACCGGTGAAGGTGAGAAAATAACGATATCCACCGCGCGCGTCAACACTCATCAGACCGCACACATCAGCATGTATGATTTCCAACAAGTCACTTGCCCGTTCCATTGTTCCAAAGAATGGGGTTTTAGTCATCTTGCCAAAGAGGCATGGTTCGCATGTGTCAAGTGATTCAAAATCAAGTGACTTCAAAAGTCCATTAGCATGGAGGTTCTTTCATGCGCTTTACACCAATATGACCTAAGCGGCAGTGCCACATGAAAGTGGTACTATCATTATCAACTCTACATCTTTTGGCATCAATGTTATGAATATGTGTATAACTACGACCGAGATTCAATAAACCATTCACATTGGGTGCATGACCATAGAAGGTATTATTCATGTAAACAGAATAACCATTATTCTCTGACTTAATGAATAACCGTATTGCAATAAACATGAGCTAATCATGTTCATGCTCAAGGCAGACACTAATGCAAACAACATTTATCTAGGTTCAACACTAATCTCCATTAATTCTGTAGCTTTTGTTTCGAGTTATCAATATTAGCAACTGAACCGGTATCTAATGCCCAGGTGCTACTAGGAGTACTAGTAAGGTGCACATCAATAACACACATATATCAAATATACTTTTGTTGAAGTTGGCAACCTTCTTATCTACCAAGTATTTGAGGCAGTTCCGTTACCAGTGACCGTTCCCCTAATAGAAGCACTTTGTCTCGGGTTTGGGTTCTTGGATTTCTTTACTGGAGCGGCAACTGGCTTGCCATTCAAGAAGTTTCCCTTCTTCCCCTTGCCCTTCTTAAAACCAATGCTCTTGTTAACCATCAACACTTGATGCTCCTTCTTGATTTCTACCTTTACGGCCTTAAGCACGATGAACAGCTCCGGGATTATCTTCCCTTGCATGTTATAGTTCATCACGAAACTCTAGTAGCTTGGTGATAGCGATTGGAGAACTTTTGTCAATCACTCTCTTATCTGGAAGATTAACTCCCACTTGATTCAAGTGATTGAAGTACCCAGACATTCTGAGCACATGCTCACTGGCTGAGCTATTCTCCTCCATCTTGTAGGCAAAGGTCTTGTCAGAGGTCGCAACCTCTCAACACGGGCATGAGCCTGAAATACCAATTTCAGCTCTTCGAACATCTCATATGTTCTATGGCATTCAAAACGCTTTTGGAGCCCCAACTCTAAGCCGTAAAGCATGGCGCACTAAACTATCAGTAGTCATCAAAACGTGTCTACCAGATGTTCACAACATCCACAGACGATGCCAGAGGGGTTGGCACACCGAGCGGTGCATCAAGGACAGAAGCCTTCTCTGTAGCAGTGAGGACAATCCTCAGACTACGGCCCTAGTCCGCACAATTGCTTACAGTATCTTTCAACTTAGTCTTCCTCTAGGAACGTATTAAAACAAAGAGCTAAAGCGCGAGCTATTAATCCACAACATAATTTTCAAAGACAATTTAGACTATGTTCATGATAATTAAGTTCATCTAATCAAATTATTCAATGAACTCCCACTCAGATAGACATCCCTCTAGTCATCTAAGTGATACATGATCCGAATCGACTAGGTCGTGTCCGATCATCACGTAAGACGGACTAGTCATCAACGGTGAACATCTCCATGTTGATCGTATCTACTATACGACTCATGTTTGACCTTTCGGTCTCTCGTGTTCTGAGGTTGTAAATGCATCTAATGCCACCCCTAGTTGGTTTTGGAGTATTGACGACAAACCTAGTTGAGGGACTAATGTGTTTGTGAGAATTGCAGGATAACACAGGTAGAAGTCCGCATTGATTCGGTTTTCCTACCAGAGATGACCCCTAAAAATGTATGAAGACATTGAAGTCAAAGGTGGTATATGAAGATATTCACATTGAAGACTATGACAAGATAAGACACCACATGAAGCCTATGGAGCTCGAAGACTTAGAACTTTCGTAGTGCTTTTTCTTTTGTGTTGAGTCATAGGAACCACCATACTGTTAAGTGGGGTCCAAGAGAACCAGTCAGAATGACTGAAGTGATGCCTAAACAAAACCTATGTCTTCGAGTGAAGACTATGAGAGCGAATCTTGTCCAGAGTCGGACAAGTCAGCTTTGCTTGTAGCCCAAGTAAAGTTGTCGTGTGAGTTTGAAATCTGACCGTTGGAACACGTGTCAGTTCCTTAGTGACCCAGGGTCATTTCGGACAAATCAGGTCTGGTTGCCAAGTGGCTATAAATAGCCCACCCCCCACAACCATAAACGGTTGGCTGCTCAGATTGAGAGTACAGCTTTTGTCGTTTGAGAGCAACCCACCTCGAAGCCTTTGAGAGAGAATTCCTTGCGAGGATAAAGCCCTAACCACCCAGAGCCAGAGAGAATTGGGCATCACTTAAGTCTTCTTGTCTGTGTGATTTGAAGACTTATTACACTTGAGGACTGTGCATCCTCCAGCTGGTTAGGCGTCGCGTTCTGAGCATCCAAGAGACATTGTGGATTGCCGGTGAACGAAGTCTGTGAAGGTTTGGGAGTCTACCTTGAAGACTTACCAGAGTGATTGGGCGAGGTCTGTGTGACCTTAGCTCAAGGGGAATACGGTGAGGACTGGGTGTCTTGAGCTGCGTGTTCAGGACTGGGTGTCCGGGACTGTGTGTCCTAAGGTTTAAATACCTAGCCGCCCTAACCAGACGTACAGTTGTCACAGCAACTGGAACTGGTCCAACAAATCATTGTCTTCAGCGAGTCACTGGTTTCATCTTCCCTTCCCTTTACTTATTGTTGCTCCTTGTGAAGTCATTGTATGTTTGCACTATCTTTTGTCTTCACTGAGTGACTGCATGCTCTGTATGGCTTCATAATATCTTCCTACCTGATCCTTACTACATTGCTTCTATTAAGTCATTGTGCTTTCACTTCATTGAACACTTGACTATGGCTTGCCTAGTGTAGTCTACCTTCCGCTGCATGGTAATAGGTTTATTTCTATCGTTTGTCTTCATAACTTCCACGTTTTGAAGACTTTCATAAAAATCGCCTATTCACCCCCCCTCTAGTCGATATAACGCACTTCCAATTGGTATCAGAGCAAGGTGCTCCCTTGTTCTGTGTGATTCGGTTTAACCACCTGGAGTTTTAGCTATGTCGACTGCAGGGATAATTAAAGTCTCCGCTGCGTGCCCCGTCTTCGATGGAACTGAATATCCCTACTGGAAGAATAAGATGAGCATGCATCTTGAAGCCATTGATGTCGACCTATGGTATGTCGTCGAAAACGGCGTTCCCAAGGCTGGAGAAGGTGTCACTGTTGCTGACGTCAAGAAATTTGTTCAACTGGACTCTACTGCCAAGAATATCATCTGTGGTCACCTGACCAAAGGACAGTATGGCCGTGTGAGTGATTTGAAGACATCTAAGCTGGTCTGGGACTGGCTCTCCAAGGTCAATGAAGGCATCTCAACCTAGAGAGATCAGAAAATCAGTGTCCTTCGCAACCTCTTCAACCGCTTCAAGCGAAATGACAATGAGAATGTCCAGCACACTTTTGACCGACTCACTGACATCACAAATGAGCTTCAAGCCCTCAGCGCTACTGAGATCACCAAACATGAAGTCGTCAAGACACTACTGAGATCACTTGATAGTTCGTTTGACATCCTAGCCCTGATGATTCAAGAACGTCCTGATTTCAAGACACTCGATCCATCTGACATACTTGAGAGGCTCAACACACATGAGTTTCAGCTTTCTGAGAAAAGAGATATCTACAGTCCAAACTATGGGCGAACTCGTGCCTTGAAGGCAAAAGCTGTCTCCTCATCTGATGAAGAATCTGACAGCAGTTCTGATGATCCTGAAGACATTGGAAGAGAACTTGCTATGCTTCTGAAGAAGTTCCAAAAATTCACCAAGAAGAAAGGCTTCAGAAAGTCTTCCCGATCAAGCTCAAGGAATGATGAAGCTTCTGCTCACGACTACAAGAAGAAAACATGTCACAAGTGCAAGAAACCTGGCCACTTCATCTCTGAGTGTCCACAGTGGGACAATGAGAACAAAAAGAAGAAGAAGAGCAAGGAATATGACTCTGACGACAAGAAGAAGAAGAAATACTCAAAGTCTTCTTCCAAGTCTTCCTCAAAGTCTTCATCACACAAGAAGAGCTCATCTGGCAAGGCACGTGTGTTTGTTGGCAAGGAAATGGATTCAGAGGAGGAGTCCGCTTCTGGGGAGGCGGAGGTGGAGTCTGAGGAGGAGTCCGATTCAGGCGTCGCAAGTCTGGCTACAGCATACGTTGCCAAGTCCATCTTCAACACTAAAGACAATGACTTCATCACCGACACCGATGCAAATGACAAGGACTACTCCGCTTCAACCTACTGCTTCATGGCACGCGGTGCCAAGGTAAACACACGCACTACTCACTATCAAACATCTAGTGACGATGACTCTGATTGTGGTTCAAAACCCAGCTACAAAACACTTGCTAAAATTGCAACTGAACAACAGAAAGCTATGGAACATATTCAAAAACTGTTAGACAGAAGCGATGGTTTGTTAGGTGCTGAAATGACTCGATCTGAATCCTTAATTGAAGACATAAAAAATCTTCATGTTAAGTATGAGGAACTTGAAAGTCGTCATGAAACTCTCTCAACAACTCATGAAAAGCTTTCCTATGATTATCTTCAAAGGAAGCAAGATCTTGAGAAATTGAGAGCGGCTCATGAAGATCTTCAAAAGGAAAATGAGTCACTTCGCGCCAAACAGATCAGTTCCGCTCAGGAAGGATTTGAACCACCATGTCTTAAATGCATTGAGCGTGATAATGCTACTTCTGTTGCTGAATGTTCTACTGCTACTACTGTTGCAATATCTTCAACTATTGATGTGGTAACTAACCCCTCTGCTAAGGATACCACTGCTATTGCTGATGAGAATGCTAGGTTGAAGACATTGCTTGAAACAGGGATGTACAAAAGTCTTAAAGGGCATCAGACACTATGTGATGTCCTCAAAAGGCAGATTCTGAACCGAAACCCGAGGAAAGAGGGTGTTGGGTTCGTAAGGAAAATGAATGCTGATGGCTCTTACTGGAAACCTGAGCAGTACCCCAAAACCATGTGGGTTGCTGCAAAGGAACCTTCAGCAGATCCATCCAATCTATCTGGCTTCACTTGTGCTAACCCCATTATCATTGATGAATCCTTTAATGCAAACTATAAACTGTTTAAGAATCAGAATGGTGAAGTATTTGCCAGGTACATTGGTACTAACTGCAGGAATGGACCGCCTATGAAGAAGATCTGGGTTCCGAAAAGGTGTCTGGAGAATCTTCCTGTGAATGTCATCATGACACCTCACGTGAAGAAGACAAACCTCAGACCAAAGGCTTCATACGGTCCAAAGGCTTCATACAGACAGAGGACTCACCTGAGTCGCACTAATGCAAATGTTTTGCAGGGAAACCATACTCAGGCATATGAATATGAGAGCGGTTCATCAAACCGCCATGTTCATAAGACCAAGAACTATTCTGCTTATTCTTATGAGTACTATTGTCCGCCTGCAAGACTGTTTGCTAGGGCTCCAAAGCCAAAATTCTCAGATGCTGCACTTAGACTTATTGCTTCTCAACCACCCTTGAAGATGTGGGTGGCTAAGAAAGCTTAACTCTCTTTTGTAGGGAAAGGTCTCCAGCAGAAAACCAAAATCGTCTGACGCGATTGCTGGGGACCTTAAACATCTTGTAGGGTGCAAGATCAAATGCCCGAATGGTCTTACTATGTACTTCGTTCCTAAATCGCTTGCTACTCTCCCTATTAGTCCTAATCTGGATCTAAGCTTTCATAACCAACTGGTTCGTCAAATGTTTTTGCTTCACAATGCTCTTCGTGAAGCCTATCCCCCTAACTGCACTGTAGGGTACGACACCAGTGTCTTCAGAATGGATTATTGATAGTGGGTGTACAAATCACATGACTGGCAAAAGAAGCCTTCTTATGGACTCAACCTTACGTCCATCCGACAAGAGCCACATCACATTTGCTGGCACTGGTAAAAGTAAGGTATTGGGTCTAGGTAGAGTTGCAATCTCAAGGGATCAACACATGGATAAAGTCATGCTTGTTGAATCCCTTGGCTTCAACTTAATGTCTGTCTCAATGCTTTGCGATTTAAACATGATCGTAATATTTGGAAAATATCGTTGCCTTGTACTAATGGAATCTGACAAGTCTCTAGTGTTTGAAGGATATCGAAAAGATGATCTGTACGTAGTAGATTTCTCAGCAGGACCACAGCTTGCCGTATGTCTTCTAGCAAAAGCTTCAGAATGCTGGCTCTGGCATCGGAGGCTTGGGCATGCTGGCATGAGGAACCTCCACACCCTAGCAAAGAAGAAGCATGTCATAGGCATCGAGGGCGTCAAGTTCAAGAAAGATCACTTATGCGGTGCCTGTGAGGCAGGGAAGATGACAAGGGCCAAACATCCCTCGAAGACAATCATAACCACTAGTCGACCCTTCGAACTGCTTCACATGGATCTTTTCGGTCCCACTCATTACTCAACTCTTACTACTACTGCATGCCTCTATGGCTTCGTTATTGTTGATGATTATTCTAGATATACTTGGGTGCACATAATCCTTTACAAGACTGAAGTGCAGGATGTCTTCAGACGCTTCGCCAATCGAGCTATGAACAACTATGGCGCCAAGATAAAGCACATCAGAAGTGACAATGGCACTGAATTCAAGAACACTGGCCTTGATACATATCTTGATACCTTGGGCATCACACATGAATTCTCAGCCCCGTACACGCCACAGCAGAATGGCGTCGTCGAACGCAAGAACAGAACACTCATTGAGATGTCCAGAACGATGCTAGATGAATACAAGACCCCAAGAAAATTCTGGCCTGAAGCCATTGATACTGCATGCCATATAATCAATTGTGTTTATCTTCGCAAGCTTCTGAACAAGACATCTTATGAGCTCCTTACTGGCAAGAAGCCAAATGTCAGTTACTTCAGACTATTTGGCGCAAGGTGCTGGATCAAGGACCCACATCACACCTCAAAGTTTGCACCAAAAGCACATGAGGATTTTATGCTTGGATATGGAAAGGATTCGCACTCCTACAGAGTCTTCAATCTCTTTCATTACAAAGTGGTTGAAACAGTGGATGTGCGGTTCGATGAGACCAATGGTTCACAAAGAGAGCAACTGCCAAATGTGCTAGATGAAGTTCCATCCAGTGAATCAATCAAGCTAATGGGAACTGGAGAAATTATACCTTCTGAAGCTCATCCTGAAGAAGAACTTATCATCTCAGCACCTGATCAACATGAAGACAATGCTCAGCCTGAAGACATTCCTTCTAACAACAACAATGATCAGCAAGAGCAAAATCTTCGCCCTGTACATCCTCGCGTTTCCAATGAAGTGCAGATTGAAAGAATAATTGATAGCATCAATGCACCCGGTCCACTCACTCGTTCAAGGGCAACTCAGCTAGCAAATTTCTGTGGGCACTTCGCATTCGTCTCAATAACAGAACCCAAGAAAGTTGAAGAAGCCTTCATGGAACCTGAATGGATTCAAGCTATGCAAGACGAGCTTCAACAGTTTGAGCTGAATAATGTATGGGAACTGGTCAAGCGTCCCGATCCTCGGAAGCACAACATAATAGGCACCAAATGGATATACCGCAACAAGCAAGATGAGCATGGTCAAGTTGTCAGAAACAAAGCTCGTCTCGTTGTTCAAGGATATACTCAAGTGGAAGGCATTGACTTCGATGAAACATTTGCTCCTGTGGCTAGACTTGAAGCCATACGCATACTGCTGGCCTATGCAAATCATCACAACATACTTCTTTATCAAATGGATGTGAAGAGCGCCTTCCTCAATGGCAAGATTGAAGAAGAAGTGTATGTTGCACAACCTCCTAGCTTTGAAGATCCAAAACATCCTGACATGGTATACAAGCTCAACAAGGCACTGTATGGCCTCAAACAAGCCCTCGGGCCTGGTATGACACACTCAAATACTTCCTGAAGAGCAAAGGCTTCATACCTGGTTCTCTCGACCCCACTCTCTTCATGAAGACATATGATGGTGAACTGTTTGTGTGCCAAATATATGTGGATGACATTATCTTCGGCTGCACCAATCAGAAGTACAGTGAAGAGTTTGGATATATGATGCAAGAGCAATATCAAATGTCTATGATGGAAGAGCTGAAGTTCTTTCTCGGTCTTCAAATACGACAGCAACGCAACGGCATCTTCATATCTCAAGAGAAGTATCTCAAAGATTGCCTGAAGAAGTTCGGTATGCAAGACTGCAAAGGCTTCATGACGCCAATGCCAGCCAAACATCATCTGGGTCTCGACGACAATGGTAAAGAGTTCGATCAAAAGGTATACCACTCCATGATTGGTTCTTTACTTTATCTATGTGCATCTAGGCCAGATATTATGCTTAGTGTTTGCATGTGTGCTCGATTCCAAGCGGCACCAAAGGAGTCGCATCACTTAGCTGTGAAGCGAATTCTTCGATATTTGGCTCACACCCCAACTCTAGGATTATGGTATCCAAAGGGCTCAGAGTTTGATCTAGTTGGATTCTCAGATGCTGATTATGCTGGTGACAAAGTGGATCGCAAGTCTACATCAGGCACATGTCATTTTCTGGGACGATCACTTGTATGTTGGTCTTCAAAGAAGCAGAACTGTTATCTCTCTCCACTACTGAATCTGAATACATTGTTGCTGGATCTTGCTGCGCTCAGCTTCTGTGGATGAAGCAAACACTCAAGGACTATGGCATTCATCTGAGGCAAGTGCCACTCTACTGCGACAACGAAAGCGCCATCAAGATTGCCAACAACCCAGTTCAGCACTCGAAGACAAAGCACATTGAAATTTGTCATCACTTTCTCAGAGATCATGTTGTGAAGGAAGATATTGATATCATACACGTCAACACTGAAGAGCAATTGGCAGATATCTTCACCAAGCCCTTGGATGAGAAGAGATTTTGCAAGTTACGGTGTGAGCTAAATATCTTGGAATCCTCAAATGTCCTGTGATCAGGCACACATCCTAACCCTTATGCATATTGATGACTTAGATGTGCAACACACGAAGTAAAGTATATCTTCAATCAATGAAGACATACATTCTAAGTGTGAATACATTATTGTGGAATTTGACTTCGGAGTGCCACGATAATTGTGCGCCGTGTCTGGGTCTAATACTTCCTATACGGTGGGTAACACCACCACCAAATGTTCTATTTTGAAGTGTTTCACTCATGGCGTTACCTTGCTATGTCTTCACATTTGGTTTGGCTTCAATCTCAACACGTCTTCATGATTATCTTCACTATGTTGATTATATATATATATATATACTAGTGTTCTGTCCTCTACAGCATTCACTTATAGCTATGTCTTCTTGTTGAATCTTTTGAACTAAGTGAATGTGATCGGACCCTAACCTCTCTATGCTATCTATCTCAAACTCTATCTCTCCAAATCATATGCATTCTATTGAAACTGTCGAATGTCTTCTCTGCGTCCTTGTCAGCAAAAGATACAAAGACAAACCTTAAGTCCACTTTCAATGCTCATTCCTCCACATGAAACCCGGAGAAGTAGGAACGACCACCCGACAATCCAGGCGTGCGTGGGACGTGGAACAAACCCCAAAATTCTGCATGATGGCCATGTGTTCCTCAGATGCGAATCGCCAGGGGCACCTGTGTAATAACGCAGTGCCGCCCCTGTACCTATAAATACACACTTCACGGCGGTCATTATCTCTTCTTCCACTCTCGCACGAACCCTAGCGCCACCGCTAGCCCTCGACGACGCCGGCGACGAAGCGCTTCGCTGCCGCAACCTCTCCGACGCCGTCTTCACGCCGACCGCGGACATCGTCCTCTCCACGACGCTGGCGACGAAGCGCTTCGCTGCCGCAACCTCTCCGACGTCGTCTTCACGCCGACCGCGGACATCGTCCTCTCCACCGTCGCCGTAGGTGTCCTCAGTCGCCAAGTTAGGGCACGGAAGATCGAACTGCTCGGCCTCATCTTCCACTTCGTCTAGCAGTTCTTAGTGTGGTAAATAAAACTTCCTTTTTATAGCACCGTTGATCCTATGGATTTGTCACTTTCTACCACAAGCAGTTTCTATTCACACAAGTTAGATCTCTCTCATACTGCATCTCATAACATGCCTAGTATATTCACTTATGCTTCACAAAGTAGTTAGATTCCTCACTTGTACTGATATGTGGATTCGTACAAATCTGGAACCAACTCCTTATCTATGAGTGAATGTCTTCGCAAAATGAGGTCAATGTCTTCTAAACTGATTTATCTTCAAAATCTTCTGAGAATGCATATGACCTCTTCCCCTTCCCTCGCACCTTAATGCTGTCACAGGTACATGTCCATGGGAGAATCCTTTGGTTCTCATAGTCTGCATTCATTTGCAGAATTCTTACAGCATCACATTTTCTCCCGAAGCCAGTTCCTGTTGGTCCAGCAAGCGAAAACCTTTGAAGCCTTTGAACGTGTTGAAGCCTTTCAAGTTAAAGTTTATGGCTTCAGAGAAAGCAGCAAGGAAGGGTGGCAGAAAGCGTCGTGGAGAAACATCCAGAGATCTGCCAGATGAACTCTCAGAACTGTACAAGACAGATCCTGAAGAGGATTACAATCAGCGCAAGACCCGAATCCAATGGATTCGAAGATATTGGGCAGAACAATGGTTCAAATACCGATTTGTAACCCAAGAATATGCTGAGAAAAATGCCATCAAGAGACCGTGGGGAGACATCCAATACAAGAATCTTCTACCCAGGTCCAGAGATGAAGCCATTGCTCAAGGCTTCTATCCCTGCATGGTCCGTGGGCCACAGCCAGCTGATGCACACCCATCGTCACTACTATGGTGTCGTGACGACAATCTGTTCAAGCGCAACTTCCAGTTTGCCCAGAACTCAGCGAAGCAGAACAAGAAGACTTTGGGGTTAGACTTCAACCCTGGTCCCTCAGCACCAAGGGCAGATGGCACACGAGATGCAGAACCCAATGTCATCGGTCCTTTCTACAACCTTGAAGGCCTCATCACCCGCATCTTAGTTCAAGGGACTGCAGTGAATGAGCCTGCAGCTGACGCTGAATCAGAAGAAGCTCCTGCAGCGCCGAAGACAAAGAAGATGAAGAAGCCTAAAGCTACAAAGCCTGCCCCCTCACCAAAAATCTCAAGGGCGAAGCCACTGGCAACTGCACCTCCTGAAGACAGTGTGTAGTCCAAAGACTTATCTCGCATCTCCAAGCCCCAGAAAAGTCAAGATGCCTCTGCCTCACACCGGATAAGAGCTAACTGCTGCTGCCATTCTGCGCAATGACGACATTGATCTGTCAAATGATGAAGATCTAGCAGATGACGCTCTTGAGCAACTCATCAAGAGCAAAGAAGAAGCAGAAATCTTCAATGATCTGCCTCTCTTTGATGTGACCATCATCCACAACTTCATTGACGAGTGGTTTGACACGCCAAACATTAGCTTTGAAGATCTGCAGCTACCAATTGGCCTCAGTGTCGCCTTCCAAGGCACCATTGCTTCAGAACCCGCTATTGCCCAGCTCATTGTTGAACTGAAGCAAAAGATTGACTATGAAAAGGCTCAATTCAAGAAGCATATGGCCAAGCTCAGCGTGCAGGAAGTGAAGAACTTCAAGAGTATGATGCACGAGCTCAAGGAAGCCTTTGTAAAGAAACGTGCAGAAGCTCAGGGTTCGCGTGAGCGCATGAAGACTCTGACTGACAGATGTCTGCAAGCCTATAATGAGGCTGAGAAGCGCAAGGCCCTTGGGCGTCCTGGCATCGACCCTAGGATGGCCGCAAAGAAGAAGAAGAAGCCTGCTACGGCTGAACCTGACGCACCAAGGCAGGAAGCAGTTCCTATTGTCTTCCCAACTAAAATGACTGGCTCAAAGCCAAAAAGCCGGTCAACAGCTTCAGAGCTCAAGAAGACAAGGACTGCTGAGGCTGAAGCTAGGAAGAGGAAACATTCTGAAGCCTCTCCAACTGCCCCCTCCAAGAAGAAGAGGAAGACCAAGAAAGATCGGGCAGCTCCCACAGAGCCCTTGATAGTTGAACCCATTTCTATGGTCTATCCTGAAGCTGAACGCCATGAACGCCAACTGACTATCCATGAGCCTGCTTCCACAGAGGCTCATGAAGCTGAAGACTTTCCAGTAGCTGATCCCATCGCTGCTGAAGACATTGGTCAACATGACAATGTAGAAGATGGTGCAGTCCTTCCTCAAAACAGCGAACTCATCAGCATTGGTCTTCCACTGACGCCAATTGCACAGGATGCTTCATGGGCAGATCGCCCACAAGAGGAAGAAGACTATGAGGCCCAACCCACTCCAACTCCACAGGCGTCGCCCGCGTTGCGCAGGCTTCGCAAAGGTCCAAGGCCTCAAGTCTCTGCTGAAGACAATCCGGCTGCATTAGCCGCGGAAGAAGAAGTCCCACAAGTTCCCACTCCCCTGTCCCAACAAGAAGCAGTTCTCAAGGAGAACGTGCCTGTGACCGACCTCCAGCTCGTCAAGTGGAGGATGAACATCTTGAGGCTGCCACAACCACCAATGAAACAATGTGGAGCCCTCCCCAACGGAAGAAGAAGACAGCGAAGCCACTGATCCCGTCACTTCTGTTCCTGAGTCTGCTGCCGGTCCCCAGTTCGACTATCATGTTGAGCACAGGCCTCAGGTACAGAAGCCAATCCCAAGATTGCCAAGGTTCCCAGGTCCTGCATCAGCACCTGGCTCCTTCAATATCAATGGCTTCAGGGCAGACAACACATTCTTCGATAGCTCCAGGAACCCCTACTCAAGGGAAAGGATATCATCTGATCGGTTCTGGAGCTATCCTCAGCGAAGCTATTACTCATGCATTCTTTACAACCAAGGTCGCATCTTCCCACACAAGCGCCTTGACATTGAAGCCATAGCTGGTCTGCCCTGTCTGGAAGAAGCTTTGGATTGCTTCAAGGAAGTTGGACTGCTGCCATTCGTTACTGACCAAGAGCATTGGAATGAAAGCTGCTGCTCCAATTCTATGCCACACTTCATATTTGCGGGTATAGTAGAGATCCGAAGACTTGGGTCCTGGAGTAGATGACCGGAAATGTTCATCATAAAGCCAATGCATTTGACATCATTGAGCTCATTGGTTTCCCACTCCTGGCGATCTCTACGAGCATGGCTGTCAGCTACATAGTGAAGCCATTGAGAGCATCTTTAAGAGGCCGGAATCTGATATGAGTCAGATGCTCAGCATGATGAAGCAATTGCCCCAAGATGCTGCTTATCCAACAGAGTTCTTCGTTGAAGACCTTGAGTATCTGCCAAGAACCATCTATCACATCAACTCTCTGGCCCATCAAAGGGCACTCTCCAAATGCCAAGCTTGAGGGTGCAATGAAGACTTTGGTCTTCTATATTCTTCATGGAAAATGCTTCAATGCACAGGACTTATTCATCCGCCAACTTGCTGCATCAGGCTCTGATCTATTTGGCTTGAAGTTCTACGCCCCATGGGTAATGCAGCTAATTAAACTTCACTCCGATATCTCATATCAGCCATCTGCTCGCAATCATAGGATTTTTCTGCCTGATGTGGATATCTCTACTGAAGCCATCTATCCTGAGCCTGCAAAGGAACCTCTAAGTCTTCAGAATGCAGAGCATCAGAGTTTCTCACAGAACATTGAAGGAGTTGCAGCAGTCACTCGGGTGTATCCTTTGGCTGGCACTACACGTGCACCACACCCTGCGTCTACTGAAGCCACTGATAGTACAACTTCTCCAAGACCCAAAAAGCGCACTCGTGTTCTCAACGACCGAGAGCTTCTTGTGTCTCTTCATCAGAAACAGGATAGGCATCATGACTGGCTGAAGCGTCAGATGAAAAGCCTCTTGGTGGAAGTTAATCGCATTCGCAATCTTGCCACCAAGAATGCTTTCGTTGCCCATGAAACCTGTCGCCGTACATGGAAAGGGCTAACGATGATGTGTTCTGAAGATGATCTCCAAGAGGATGGCTTCACTGAGCGATTCAAGTTTGACTCCACACCTCCTCGAAGAGCTGTGCTGCTAGGAACTCCACCCCTTGAAGACTCTGAGTTCTCTTCATCTGCTGCAACAGTGACTGCCAGAGTTATCGAGGATGAAGATGATGCTACTTCACCACCACCTCCTTCAGCACGCGTCAACTCTGCCCCAAGCTCTTCAGCACCGCCAAACACCACCAACGACCCTGCTACTTCACCTACTCCGCATGGGAACGAGTAGATGCTCTATGTCTTCAAACCTTTTTGGTCCTTACTGACAAAAGGGGGAGAAGCATATGAGCTTGATAGTCTTCAAGCGGGTCCATATGGGCGGATGCTTTATATTTTGCTTCGTGCTTACAACTCTCGTTTTGCTACATTTGGTTCTTTGAGTTGTAACACTTAAACTCGATGGTCGTCTGCTACTTATCTGCCACTTTGTTTGCGATGATAAATTCCGCATGTGCGACGATAAATTATGCACTTAGATCATTCTGCAGACGTCCATTTTCCATTATGCATGTCATTATCTTCATATACTTTCACATGCATAGCGGATTGTCATCATAAGTTCAAGTGGATCTCCACAAGTACAACCTGCCATGTGCATTTGCATTCCAAAAGCAAATTACCTATATGCACATCTTCAGGGGGAGCCCTTGCAACTTATGAAGACAATTCCTTATCCTTTACAATTTCACAGATTATATTCCCTGTTGAAAACTTCAACTAGTTTGTCATCAATCACCAAAAAGGGGGAGATTGTAAGTGCATCTAGTGCCACCCCTAGTTGGTTTTGGAGTATTGACGACAAACATAGTTGAGGGACTAATGTGTTTGTGAGAATTACAGGATAACACAGGTAGAAGTCCCTCATTGATTCGGTTTTCCTACCAGAGATGACCCCTAAAAATGTATGAAGACATTGAAGTCAAAGGTGGTATATGAAGATATTCACATTAAAGACTACTATGACAAGAGAAGACACCACATGAAGCCTATGGAGCTCGAAGACTTAGAACTTTCGTAGTTCTTTTTCTTTTATGTTGAGTCATAGGAACCACCGTACTGTTAAGTGGGGTCCAAGAGAACCAGTCAGAATGACTGAAGTGATGCCTAAACAAAACCTATGTCTTCGAGTGAAGACTATGAGAGCGAATCTTGTCCAGAGTCGGACAAGTCAGCTTTGCTTGTAGCCCAAGTAAAGTTGCCGTGTGAGTTTGAAATCTGACCGTTGGAACACGTGTCAGTTCCTTAGTGACCCAGGGTCATTTCGGACAAATCAGGTCGGGTTGCCAAGTGGCTATAAATAGCCCACCCCCCACAACCATAAACGGTTGGCTGCTCAGATTGAGAGTACGGCTTTTGTCGTTTGAGAGCAACCCACCTCGAAGCCTTTGAGAGATAATTCCTTGCGAGGATAAAGCCCTAACCACCCAGAGCCAGAGAGAATTGGGCATCACTTAAGTCTTCTTGTCTATGTGATCTGAAGACTTATTACACTTGAGGACTGTGCATCCTCCAGCCGGTTAGGCGTCGCGTTCTGAGCATCCAAGAGACATTGTGGATTGCCGGTGAACGAAGTCTGTGAAGGTTTGGGAGTCTACCTTGAAGACTTACCAGAGTGATTGGGCGAGGTCTGTGTGACCTTAGCTCAAGGGGAATACGGTGAGGACTGGGTGTCCTGAGCTGCGTGTTCAGGACTGGGTGTCCGGGACTGTGTGTCCTAAGGTTTAAATACCTAGCCGCCCCAACCAGACGTACAGTTGTCACAGCAACTGTAACTGGTCCAACAAATCATTGTCTTCAACGAGTCACTGGTTTCATCTTCCCTTCCCTTTACTTACTATTGCTCCTTGTGAAGTCATTGTATGTTTGCACTATCTTTTGTCTTCACTGAGTGACTGCATGCTCTGTATGGCTTCATAATATCTTCCTACCTGATCCTTACTACATTGCTGCTATTAAGTCATTGTGCTTTCACTTCATTGAACACTTGACTATGGCTTGCCTAGTGTAGTCTACCTTCCGCTGCATGGTAATAGGTTTATTTCTATCGCTTGTCTTCATAACTTCCATGTTTTGAAGACTTCCATAAAAATCGCCTATTCACCCCCCCCCTCTAGTCGATATAACGCACTTTCAGAGGCCATGTCTGTACATGCTATGCTCGTCAAGTCAACCTAAGTGTTTTGCATGTGTAAATCTGGCTTACACCCGTTGTATTCGAATGTTAGAATCTATCACACCCGATCATCACGTGGTGCTTCAAAACAACGAGCCTTCGCAACGGTGCACAGTCAGGGGGAACACTTTCTTGAAATTTTAGTGAGGGATCATCTTATTTATGCTACCGTTGTTCTAAGCAAATAAGATGTAAACATGACAAACATCCGATGCAAATCATAAAGTGACATGATATGGCCAATATCATCTTGCGCCTTTGATCTCCATCTTCGAGGCGCGGCATGATCACCTTCGTCACCGGCATGACACCATGATCTCCATCACGTGTCTTCATGAAGTTGTCTCGCCAACTATTACTTCTACTACTATGGCTAACGGTTAGCAATAAAGTAAAGTAATTACATGGAGTTTTCATTGACACGCAGGTCATACAATAAATTAAGACAACTCCTATGGCTCCTGCCAGTTGTCATACTCATCGACACGCAAGTCGTGATTCCTATTACAAGAACATGATCAATCTCATACACCACATATATATAATTCATCACATCCTTTTGGCCATATCACATCACATAGCATACCCTGCAAAAACAAGTTAGACGTCCTTTAATTGTTGTTGCATGTTTTAAGTGGCTGCTATGGGTTTCTAGCAAGAACGTTTCTTACCTACGCAAAACCACAACAGTGATATGCCAATTGCTATTTACCCTTCATAAGGACCCTATTCATCGAATCCGATCCGACTAAAGTGGGAGAGACAGACACCCGCCAGCCACCTTATGCATCAAGTGCATGTCAGTCAGTGGAACCAGTCTCACGTAAGCGTACGTGTAAGGTCGGTCCGGGCTACTTCATCCCACAATGTCGCCGGATCAAGATAAGACTAGTAAAGGTAAGCAAATTGAACAAATCATCGTCCACAACTGCTTTGTGTTCTACTCGTGCATAGAATCTACGCATAGGCCTAGCTCATGATGCCACTGTTGGGGAACGTAGAAATAATTCAAATTTTTTCCTACGTGTCACCGAGATCAATCTAGGAGATACTAGCAACAAGAGAGAGGGAGGTGTATCTTCATACCCTTGAAGATCACAATGCGGAAGCGTTACAAGAACGCGGTTGGTGGAGTCGTACACGCAGCGATTCAGATCGCGATCGATTCCGATCTAAGCACCGAACAACGGCGCCTCCGTGTTCAACACACGTATAGCCCGGGGACGTCTCCTCCTTCTTGATCCATCAACGGGAGAGGAGAAGTTGAGGGAGAACTCCGACAGCACGACGGCATGGTGGTGATGGAGCTCGGGGTTCTCCGACCGGGCTTCGCCAAGCGCCACGGAGGAGGAGGAGGTGTGGGAGAGGGGGAGGGGCTACGCCAGGGGAAGGGTGCGGCTGCCCTCTCTCTCCCTCACTATATATAGGGGGAGGGGGGGAGGAGGCGCCCTAGGGTTCCCTAAGGGAGGGGCGACGGCCACAGGGGAAACCCTAGATGGGTTTGGGCGCCCCCACCCCTAGGAAACTTGGCCCCCAAGCCGGGAGGGGTGGCTGCCCTAGGGGAGGCACCCCCGCCTCTCCAAGTTACGTGAGATGGGGTGGGAGGGGCGCTCAGCCCCTTAGTGGGCTGATGTGCCCCCTCCCCTTGGCCCATAAGGCCCCCAACGCTTGCCGGGGCCTCCGAAACCCCTTTCGGACACGCTGGTCGTCACCCGGTACCCCCGGAACAATTCCGGACTCCAATACCCTCCGTCCAATATATCGATCTTCACCTTCGGACCATTCCGAAACTCCTCGTCACGTCCGGGATCTCATCCGGGACTCCGAACAACCTTCGGTAACCACATACTATTTCCCATAACAACTCTAGCGTCACCGAACCTTAAATGTGTAGACCCTACGGGTTCGAGAACCATGCAGACATGACCGAGACATCTCTCCGGCCAACAACCAATAGCGGGATCTGGATACCCATATTGTCTCCCACATGTTCCACGATGATCTCATCGGATGAACCACGATGTCAGGGATCCAATCAATCACGTATACAATTGCCTTTGTCCATCGGTATGTTACTTGCCCGAGATTCGATCGTCAGTATCCCAATACCTCGTTCAATCTCGTTACCGGCAAGTCTCTTTACTCGTTCTGTAACGCATGATCATGTGGCTAACTCCTTAGTCACATTGAGCTCATTATGATGATGCATTGCCGAGTGGGCCCAGAGATACCTCTCGGTCATACGAAGTGAAAAATCCCAGTCTTGATTCATGCCAACCCAACAGACACTTCCGGAGATACCTGTAGTGCACCTTTATAGCCACCCAGTTACGTTGTGACGTTTGGTACACCCAAAGCATTCCTACGGTATCCGGGAGTTGCACAATCTCATGGTCTAAGGAAATGATACTTGACATTAGAAAAGCTTTAGCAAACGAACTACACGATCTTGTGCTACGCTTAAGATTGGGTCTTGTCCATCACATCATTCTCCTAATGATGTGATCCCGTTATCAATGACATCCAATGTCCATGGTCAGGAAACCATGACCATCTATTGATCAACGAGCTAGTCAACTAGAGGCTTACTAGGGACATATTACGATCTATGTATTCACACATGTATTACGGTTTCCGGTTAATACAATTATAGCATGAACAATAGACAATTATCATGAACAAGGAAATATAATAATAACCATTTTATTATTGCCTCTAGGGCATATTTCCAACAGGCGGATCGGAGCAGAGGAAGAAGACCACCGGACTCCATCAATGGCGGTAAGGACTTTTCTCTCTTGGAGATGCACGCTAGATTCGATCCACAGCGATAGATTCGATCCATGGCGGAGGGGAATGGGGAATATGTAGATAAGCATAGGGGTAGTTCATACTAGTTCATAGCAGTTCATACGAGTTCATACATGTAAGATCAGAATGCAAAAGGGGGATTGGGTGATTGGGGGATAGGGGGTGGACAACGGACACCGACTGACCGTGGTAGCCGTCACCGGCGTGCAGAGCGGCTGGTCGAGCCGCTGGCCTTCATCTTCTTCTTCATCGCTGTGTGGGCCGGTGGGTCGTCGTCATCGTCCTCGATGGAGTCGAGGTCGGTCTGCCAGGAACGATGGCCTGGCTCCGGCGCCCTCGCTGGCATCTGCACCGCTTCTTCTTCCTCCTCCTTAGGCTCCCCACCGATGATCACCGACGGCGCGATAGCCGTCTCCCAGTACACTGCGGGACAACGATCATTAGGAGCCCAGTAGGTCTTGTACTTGCACCACTTCTTCCTCTGTTTAGCGTCGACGGAGACGGCCTAATTCATGGCGCAGCGAATGATGTCAACTGCCATCGCGCCCTTCGCTGGGTCAGGAATCAGCGTCTTCAGCTCTTCTTTACTGGCCTTCATGAGCACTGCATTAGATTCCTTCTGCATGTCCGGCATGGAGACGAAGTTCGAGCAGACCTCCATGGTGTTCTCGAACTTGATCCGGTCACCAGCCGTCCACCCGAGGAAGAAGGCCCTCCGGCCAATACCCCAAAGGAAGGGGTTGGCGTTGGAGTTGGAGCTAGAGCTCATGGCGATGGGGAGGAGAAAGGTTGACAGTGAGAGAAGAGAGGGGGTGGGTAAGTAGTGGTGGGTAGGGTGAGTAAATATAGGAGGGTGAAGAGGAGGAGGAGAGTGACAGTCATGTCGTTTTAACTACAAGCTCTTCAATTAGCCATGAACTCTGTGTTGTGCGTGACTCCATGAATTATGTGCAGATCGAGGAGAGCAATGAGATGGGCACGGAGGTGCTCCCGGCCGTTGACAACAAGGGCAAGCAGCCCCTTCACCCAATGCCCGACGAGGTTGTGCTGCTGCCCACTGCCGAGGAAGATCCGAAGACGCCTGAGGGCGGCGACGACGAGGGCATGGAGGAGCCCCCAGCAACAAGCGCCGCAACTACGACCACTACCATCAGGAGGATGGCCCAACTCACTTCTGCAAGGTCATCCTTGCGCCGAAGTTTGAGTGCATCCCCATGCCCCTGGACTTCACCAAGCACTTCGTCGCGGTGCCGACGGAGTTCAAGCTCAGGAACAACACCGACTGCTCCTGGAAGGTGACGGCGAAGATGATGAACGGCAGGGTGACCCTGGATCAGAGTTGGGCCACCTACGCAACCGTTCATCAGATCAAGATCGGCTACATGGTGACGTTCAAGATCCTCACTCCCGACACCCTCAAGGTCATCATCTTCGACGATGATGGCATTGAGGTCGTCAACAAGTGCGGGAAGCACGACGAAGCCTTCGCTGCCAAGGAGTAGGGCCGGGCCACCTCTTTCCAGCGTACTATCGAGTCTGCTTTGAACACGTTTATGATTTATGCACTGAACTATTATGAAGTGTGGTACTGCTTATATATGAATTATGCTAGTTGATGCTTTGTTTATACTCTGTTGTGCTTATGATGTGTGCTGCCGAAGTGTGGTGGTAACCTCATCAACTAGCCAAAGAGGTTACCACACACCAGGCGTTGCATACAACCAAACACCATGCCTTGAGTTTGTCCACTAACATGCAGACAACCAAACACCAGACAGTGTGGTTCTGCCGATGCAGGCAAGAAGGCATGCAGGCAACCAAACAACATGAAGATGGTGCATTTGAGGCTGCATTTGCATAGTCAGGTTGGGTGGAGAAGCGTATGCAATGCGGGTACTGTAGCGCACGGCAACCAAACACGCCCCTAGAGATTTTACGAAGTCATCGTAGACGCATCGTAGTCGATGGGAACGTCTCCTCCCACTGAAAGCGTGTCGCCGAAAATGCGTCGGCGCGGGCGCGAAGCGGACGCCACGCACGCCTTCTCGGTGTCCGCGGCGTCCCCACCTGACGGTCGTCCAACTACCCAGCGGCCAGTATGGTCAGCTTAATTTATGACAACCGCCCACCTCAGGCCCACACGTCAGCAACGACGGGTCGTCCTTTTTTAAGTCGACCGTGCGGGAGGGGGGGTCGTCCTCATCCGCTTCCAGAGAAACTCCCCGTCCCCATCTCGCTCCCCTGTCGGCGACAACCCTAGCCACCCTAGTCAAGCCAGATGGGGCTCTTCTCCGGCATTGATAGCAGCAAAGCCAAGGGCAAGGCCCCCGCCATCCCTTCTCCCTCTTAGCTTCCCCTGCCTCCGTCGGCGCCAGCTCGCCGGTCGAGGCAGTGCGTCAACATGCCAGTGCACCAGGCAGAGTGGCACTAGCAGCACCGCGTGCCTCTCCCGTACCCTGACGTCACCCTGCCGCATGACTGACATCTGGATCCGGAGAGTATCCCAGTGCCGTCGGCGCCGCGGATGGCTAGGGTGCACACACAGGAGGTGCAGTGTCGGCGGGCACAACTGACACCGGAGCAGCGGGGCGACATCACGTATGCCTTCGACTCGTCCAACTGGGCTCATTGGTTTGCCTTCGAGCACGAGGAGGCCAGGCGGCGCAGCGTCCGTGAAGTCGGCCGCAGGTCACCGCCGCCCCCTCCCTCCCCCCTTGCCGTCCGCGACGAGGACCAGGAGGCGGAGGCCGCCTACCAGGCGGCCATGGCGGCCGTCCTCCGAGAGAGCGAGGAGGAGGAGCATCGCCGAGAGGAAGAGGAGGCGGCGTACCAGGCGGCCATGGCGGAGGCCATGGCCCTCTCCGCGACAGGCGGTCGGTCGTGCCGCCGGTGGCCACGCCTTCCCTCATCAAGGCTGAGCCGAGCCGACCCCCATCAAGCGCTACTCATGGACCGAACGAGTGCGTGAGTGAGTCAACACTCTATCCGCCTGGCCAGCGTTGGCCATTTTTTTCGCTCGCCGTCAAAATGAGCCGGGCCAGCGTTGGACACATGCGCCCGCCGGTGGCCACGCCTTCCCTTGTCAAGGCTGAGCCAGAGCCGACCCCCATCAAGCGCTACTCATGGACCGAACGAGTGCGTGAGTGAGTCAACACTCTGTCCGTCTGGCCAGCGTTGGCCATTTTTTTCGCTCGCCGTTAAAATGAGTCGGGCCAGCGTTGGACACATGCGCCGACCCAAACGTGAAAGCAAATGTTGATGTCCGCCATGCCCATTTGTGTCGGCGTTTTGGAGTTGCTCTAACCACAGATGGTTCGCTGCACCGCAGTGTGCTAGTACTACTATCGTGACCCTAAAAAAATGTACTAGGCCACCGTGCGGCGTGGGTGCTCTGGTGCATCTCTCTCGTAATCCGTCCACACGTCCAGTCCGATGAGCGGAGCTGCACACAAGTGCAACCATGACGCGACACGCCAGTAGCAGCTTTGCAAAATCCGTTAAGCCGTTGTCTTTTTTATGTCAGTGTCAGGGGCATCTCCAGCGCCGTGCGGCAAACGCCGGGTGTCAGCAGAGCAGAAACAACGACACAAATAAACGCCCAGGGAGGCGGCCGATGCGTACGTAGGCACGTACAAATGACATGCAGTACGCATAGTACATTATTGCATACACATACATACTGGATGTTCGATCACACGGAGAGACAGACATGGCACGAACAGCGTCCGCGAGGCACACGCTGCGCCGAGCTTTTGTGCCTAGGACGCAGCCTCTCAGTCCTCGATCACAAAGGCTACACCGTCGTGCTTCTTGAAGTAGTGCGTGGTGTGATCCACGATCTGCAGATTCCACAAGCATCGTCAGATGGGAACCACTGCCGAGCAGCCAAGTGAAGCAAATGCCCTCGGCTTAGACTCAGAAAAACCACCAGCAAAAAAAAAAAGATGTGTAAAAAAAACCAAGGGCAGGAAGGATGGCAAACCATCTAGCAGCAGCGCGGCTTTAATTTAAATGCAATGGTGCGAATGGCACGATGAAGCAACATAATTTTATGAATTCACATCCTAAACAGATGAGATGATAAAAGTTAGACTTGATGCGTATAATTAATAGCGCTAGTAAGATGGGATGTGCTCAACTGCATGGACGAACCAACCTTTTTTAGTGCCAACATTTTGAGTTTGGCCTAAATGGTAGCCGATGGATTTCCTCACTTGTTTTAGATTGGGTGCACAACATTTCCTCCAGTAGAAAAATCTGGATGGAGTACATCAGGCTTTCAACTCTACTTAGACTATTCAATCTAGGACAGGACAGGGCGGGACAGGGTTGGTTTCAAGCTCCAGTAGATGAATGATGCACTTCTACAATACTCCTATCAAGCGTAGCATTAACTCTGTAATGCTTGTATCACCATGTAGCATTAACTCTGTAAAACTCCTCCTTAATTAATGGACGAAGCAAAGCCGTTTCAAGAAAAACAAACAATACTCCTATCAAGCTTTCGACTCGCTACCAAAATAAGATCGGCTGGTAGTTTTCCGACTCCAGCTCACAAAAGTTTACTTAAGACAGGATGCATGTACCACTGTGCATACCAGTAGCACTGTGCTACTCGGGATGGGATTGGGCCGGGTCATGAACTGTCTGACAAACTATATGAAATTGGAAGTTAGGTAACGCAGTAGTGAAATACAAAAATGTTCATATATCCCAACTGAACTGCCTCATGAAACTTCTGAAAATGGAGGCAGCAACTTTAGTATGTCCACAGAAGCATAGAAGCTACTTCAAAAGAAACTCTTATCCTAGTATTGCGGTTTCCCTCACTTTTCCTAATTAAGGTCGGTGCTATGAAGTCCAGTTTTATAACTAACTACGACACTGCAACTGCAAAGCCAGACAAAACTACCTTGGATTTGTTAGAAGCCAGATGGAATAACTGTTTTCCAGACAAACTAAATGTAGTAATGAACTTATAATACTGCAACGACATGGCAGTACGGCACTCACATTGGTGTTGCTCAGCTCCAGGTTAAAGTAACAACACAATTTTATAATTTCATACCCAGACGAGATGATAAACTTAAGAGTTGATGTGTATAATTAACTTCTGGTAAGGGAGATGTAATCAACTACATGGCTGAATTCTTTTTGATACTACAACATAGTGGGCTTGAACTAAACTCTAAAGGATATCCGAGCCCTTTTAGATTGTGTGCACAACATTTCTTCCATTAGAAAAATCTGGATGGAGTACATCGAGCTTTCAACTGCACTTTAGACTATTCAATCTAGGACATGATAGGACAGGTTGGTTTCCAACTCCAGCGAATGAATGATGCACTTCCATAGGATAATGACGCAACAGCAATAGTTTTAATAGGCTTCCGACTCTACAACCAATAGCAGTATAAGAAAGATTGGAAGTTTTCCAACTCCAGCTCACAATAGTCCACTTAAGACAGGCTGAATATACCACAGTGGGTAGCAGTAGCCCATGGACTAAATGAAAGCTTTATGATTGAAATGCGTACATAATTGTGAATTCATCAAGAACTGTCTGACAAACTCTCTGAAATTAGTAAAACCTTAGGTAACGTACTTGTGTGCAAAGTGTGAAAAATGCACAATAATTCGTATATCATAGTCTACCTCACGAAATTTCTGAAAATTGAAGCAGCAACTTCAGTATCGTCTACAGTAGTACTCCCTGCGTCCCTTAATATAAGACGTTTTTGCAGTTCAATTATTTTGCAGTTCAAATTGAACTGCAAAAACGTCTTATATTAAGGGACAGAGGTAGTACCATAGAAGCTACTTCAAAAGGAACTTTTATCTTAGCACTGTGAGTCTGTGATTTCTATTGCATTTCAAAATTAAGACCGGTGATATGTCAGGCTCTACTGCTCTAAGAAGACACACGAAACGAACAAGTTCAATTTTATTCCAACCAACAATGACACTGCAACTGCAAAGCTAGACAAAACTAGCTAGAGGAATTTGTTAGAAGCCAGATTGAACGATTGTTTCCATGCACTAAATGCAGTACTAATAATGAACTAATAATAGCACAATGACATAGCAGACAGCACTCACATTGGTGTTGCTCAGCTCTAGATTATAGAAATCCACGGCGTCTGCCTTGAACAGCGGCCCGGCGTGCCAGGTCCCGGCGTGCAGCTTGAGAAATTTCGGACCGGAGACACGGAAGACGCAGACCTCGGACGGGTCCGGGGGCAGATAGAAATGCCCAGCGCGCGACTGCACGGCACTCCCGCCACCACTCTGCTCCGTCGCCCCGTCAACGATGGAAGGCTTGGCCACGCCGAGGTACCAGTCCTGGCCGCCGATGGAGCCCAGGCACTGCGTGACGCTGGCGTGGTGGGTGATGGACGAGAACTTGAGCGGCCTGCTCTCCAATCTCATGATGTAGAACCTGGCAAGATGGAGAGGGGAGAATAAAATTTCAGAATCTTGAGTCTAGTTCAGGTAGGAGAGGATGATTGGTTGGTGGTGCTAGTATGTGGAGAATCGAACCTGGGGATGCCGCGGCTGAGGTCAAGCTGGGCGTCGTGGGGGCCGAACTGGTCGCCGTCGGGGGAGGCGGCGATGACCTGCCCGAAGGGCGCGAAGGACTCCGGCGTGGCCTCCACCGGCCGCAGCGTCACCACCCTCGGCTCCTCCCGCTTGGCTTCCATCGCCCGCGGCGCCGACGAGGAGGCGGCTCTGGCTCCGGCGCGCACGGCTCTGCAGCGCTTGCTGTTGCTGCGAGGAGGGGGAGGGGGAGGAGTGGCCGTGCTGCGGCGGCGGAAGTGGCCGAGGCGGCACGCGCGGCCCAGGAGGCCCAGCGCCTCCATCCAAACGTTTTCCCGTGGCCGAAACTGCAGCGTGCACGGTGTGGTGTGGTGCGCCGCAGTGTGCTAGTACCAGGCCACCGTGCGGCGTGTGTGCACCGGTGCATCTCTCTCGTTATGCCAGTGTCACTGTGTCAGGGCATCTTCAACGCGTGTGGATCTTACTCTGCCATCCAACATCATCCAAAAAAAAACATTATCCCGCACATAGGGCCAGTTCTTTTCGCGCAAGATTCTATAGAATCAAGATTCTGGAAAAAAATTCTAGAATCTGCTTCTCCTAGAATCTGTGGTTGAGTTTTTTTTCTGAGATTGTAGTTTAAGATTTCGCAAAAAAAAGATTGTAGTTTAAGATTCTAAAGAGAGTTATGTGTTGAAGAAGTTGCAGGCCCGTACCAGACACTTGTGTAGCATGTTTGATTGCACAGGGTCCTTTTACTGCTTTTCTTTGAACACTTTATGTAAATACTAGTACTACAACTTAATGATTAATCAAGGCACGAGGTATTAAAACGTATGGACAGCGATATTTGGCAACAGTGTGCCCGATAGGAAATTTACCTTACCTGTCGATCACCCGCCAGCTAACCAGGCCAACCACCCCGCCAGCTAATCAGGCCGACCACCCCGCCAGCTAACCAGGCCGATCGTTCTACAAGGCCCAACAGAATCTCAACTTTCCCCCACCCCCTTACCTCCCACGCAAGTATACCCTCTCTCACCCTCCCCACCACCCACACGCCCCTCCCCACCACCCACCCGCCCCTCCCCGCTACACAGCTGCTCAAAATCAACACCAAAGACCTACCCCTCCTCCAGATCTGGATCAAACAAGAGCAGATCATCAGGGAAGCGGTGGAAATTACCAGGGATACGGCAAAGAAATCACCAGGCAACATCACCTCACCCTGGTAAGAATCAAAGACTCATTCAAAATCTCCAAAAAATTCTACTTAATACAAATACTTACCCCACCGCCACCCCACCCCCTCCCAATCTGTGCAAAAATTACCATCCTTTCACCTCTAGAAAACAGAATAAGCAGACTTCTCTCATAATTTTGCATATTGCAGTGACTTACCAACCAACTAATTGCAAAATTACCAGCCCCCCGTAGTTTTTGTTACCAACTTTATGCAACAAAACAGAGTGCCCAAAAAAATACCACATTCCCCTGCTACACTAAACACAGATTTTGTGTTTTACCATGGAAAAATAAAGACAAATAAAGGAGAGAGGAGCCTTTATTGACCACAAAAATCATTCTCTCATACAATGGAAGATGCATTGCAAAAAAGGTTCATTTTTCAGTCTACAAGAATGTTATACTGCATGAAGTAAACAAGTTATCAATCTGTACATAGAAAAAGTTATCATCCACTTTAGCTAAGTACTAACATTGGATAAAGAAAAGTGCTGCCTTTTAATGGAGATGCTCATGTTGTACTGTAAATTGTCCTGTTTAGTGTTCTTCCCAATCACCCCTGCGATTCTTGCCTTCAAACACCTGTGTAAAGAGTAAAACAAAACAATGAGTTTCAAAAAAAGAGTGAACACGTGTAAATGTGTACTAACGTGCAAACGTAAAAACAAATCAAGCAGGAGTAGATAAATGGATGCTAGTAGAGGAGATAATGCAGAGGATGGAGGAGGGGGTAGAATGCATGAAGAAGGCGATGCAGCGCGCACAACAAGCAGCAATTCAGCATACCCAAACATCATGGGGACAGGTAAAATTACCAACATTACTGTTTACATATCATCATGGAATGAAAAATCCAGTCTTATACTTTACTATTGAAGTGGGTTTGAAATTTACCAGCATTTGTGCACACATATTACCAGGTCCAAAAAATGCAAATTACCAAGGTTTTTTAGGCATAAAGAATACTTTACTATTGAAGTGGGTTTGAAACTTACCAGCATTGGTGCACACATATTACCATGTCCATAGGATGCAAATTACCAGGGTTTTTTAGACAAAAAAGAAATGCTTTACTGTTGAAGTGGGTTTGTAAATTACCAGCATTGGTGCACTCATAATACCAGGTTCAGAGTATGCAAATTACCAGGGTTGTTTAGGCAGAAAAAGAAAGATACATTCACTGAATCTTCAGAAAACTACCATGATGGAAAACTGTTATTTATCATGTAATATTCCACTAAATCTACCAGGCCAAATTGTAGGTGCTCGGACAATCAGCGCAAACAACAGCTTGCCCAGTGGTGGAACAAATGCACATAGTGCTGGAACAAATGCAAGCACAGGAGCTGGGAGCCTTGGAAAGCAGACAATAAGCGAACCAGCAACTCCAGAATCTGCTGGGATCGATGCTGATATGGAAGGCAGCAACATGGAGGCATATTCCACACCTAAGCCACCTTTGCAAGGGACAAAATTTGACACCCTGAAGAGCGCACGTGACCACTACAGCACATACGCGCGCAGGACTGGCTTTGCAATTAGGCAGCAATTCAAGAAAGAGAGGGTTGATGGAACTATAAGCAGGGTGCTACTAGTTTGTACAAAATATGACAAACGACGCAAGGACAGGGATGAGCTGCAAGATGTGGAAAACCCAACCAGCATTGTTAAGAAGAGGGAAAAAAGAAAGTTGTTAGGACTGAATGTGAAGCGCACATGTACCTATCCCACGATGATGCATGGTGGACTGTTGACCATTTCGAGGACACCCAAAATCACCCCCTGATCAAAAAGCCTTCCCTAACAAAATTCTTATCATCACATCGGTACATTCTGAAGGAGGAGCAGGACTTCTTGAGGGTTCTGCACGGATGCAACGTTGAGACTGCGAGGCAGATGCAGCTGATGTCATGGTTCTACGGGAGCGCTAAAGACGTACCCTACACGACACAAGACATTGCTAATCAACGAGCTAAGTTCCGCTTAGAGCACCGCCACAAGGACGTTGGGAGCACAATTGCATACTTCCAAGAGATGAGGGCAAAAGATTCATATTTCTACTAGAGAATCAAACTTGATGATGAGGACAGGGTTGAGAACTTGTTCTGGATAGATGACGCATCACGCAGGGCATATGCAAAGTATAATGACTGTTTGTCGTTTGACACGACATACATGACAAACATGTACAAGATGCCGTGTGCACCATTCATTGGAATTAATAACCATGGTCAATTCATCCAGTTTGGGTGTGGCTTCATTCGAAACGAAGTAAAGAAAAACTTTGTGTGGTTGTTTAACACATTCCTCCATGCAATGGGTGGTGTTGCCCCTAAAAACATCATCACAGACCAGGACTTTGCAATGAGGAGTGCGATCGACGAGGTCTTCTTGAACATAATACACAGAAATTGCCGCTGACATATAATGAAGAAGGCGCAGGATAAACTTGGAAAACTTATGGCTGATGATAAACCACTAAATAGAGCGTTCAAACACTGTGTCGACAACAGCTTGACTGGTACGTACCTAATCTGTTGACCCATTTTAATTACCATGCAGCAAACTTGAGAAGCCATATGAATATATGTGATGCACAAGTTACCATGTGTGGGTCTACACAAGTTACCATGATCTTGTTGTCTAGATTACCAGGGGCAGTTACATATGTTGATACCAACTTGTGGTTTAGAAAAGTTACCAGATCTGGAAAAACTGTTCAATAAAGTTACCATCTAACAACTAAGAAAAGTTACCAGCATACTTGTACTTTAATCACCAATGATTGTGTATGATGTTGTAATTGTCTCATGTTTTGTGTATCATAGAGGAAGAGTTTGAAAACAAATGGTGGGCAATGATGGATGAATATGGCCAGATCGAAAACGAACATTTTCAATGGTTGTGGGAAAATAGGAAATGTTAGGCCCCAGTGTACTACATGAAGCATTTCTTTCCATTCTTGTAGACAACTGCAAGGAGCGAGGGATTCAATGATGTGCTCAAGAAGTACGTGAACCCCAACAACTCATTGATTGAATTCGCAACTCAATACACTGCAATCCAGGAGAAAGTAATGGTGGTTGTGGCGAAAGAGCAAGTGGACACAATTTACAAAGAGGCAGACATGTATTCATTGAACCCAATCGAGTTACAGATGCGAGGGATATACACACAAAATCTGTTCTCCAAGTTCCAGGTAGAGATGAAGCTAAAGACTGCTTACGGATGCGACACTTTGCAAGATGGAACATTCATGATATGGTCGCTCCGAGGCATACTACCAAAGTATGGGGATAGGGACTACCATGTGCAGGCGAACAAGGATGAAGGGGTATACTCATGCACTTGCTGCAAGTTTGATCGCGATGGGCTATTATACGCACACATACTACGAGTAATGGAACATATTGGAGTCTACGAGATACCAAGGAGGTATATCCTGGATAGGTGGACATGGGATCCAGAAGAGGATCTTGTTCAGCCTGATTACCAACAGCCAATAGTTAAGAAGGGTATGACAGAGGAAGGAAAAAATATCATGAGATATACATCTATTCTGAATGATTTCAAGAAACAAGCAAAAGACGCTTGCACTACTGATGAAGGGATGGCATTGGCAAGGAAACATGTTAATGCTTTCAGAGACGACATGGATGCACTAAAAAAGAGGCAGCTAAAGAAAGCAAGAAAGGAAAAGGATGAGGGAAAAGAAGCACAAATGTTTTCTTCACCAGGGACTAGTGCCCCTGAAGGTGTCCCAGTAGCGCATCAAGGAAGCATTCCTGTCACGCATGTGTCTGGCAATATTTTCCAGTTCCAGGGCTCACATGCCGAGGGATCCCAATCATCAAACACAAGAGTGATACTAGACCCACCAAAGTCTACTACGAAAGGGCGTCCGAGAGAGAAAAGATTCCAGCACCCATTTGACATTGCAAAGCCAAAAAAAAGAGGAAGTGTAGAGTTTGCGGGTCGACAGATCATGATAAACGCAAATGTACCTCACCCATCTTGCACTGAGAAATGCAAGTTAGATGGGCATTGAAATGCAAGTTAGAGATTTTACTTATCAATTTTACCCATTTATTGTGTAAAACGGTGTCGAGACACCATGTAATGAAAAGTTATCAGCACTGAAGCATGTAAGTTATCGTCCAGAATGTAATGGGGATTTTCAGAAATGAGAATGAGATTAGTTATCATTCTTTGTTTGTGAGCAAAATGTTATGACGCAATGAAAAAGAAAGTTATCAGCACCTATTATAGTATGTTATCAGCATTGACTATCATAATTGAAAAATTCCTTATTTGACACTGTCTTAAAATCTGGTTACTTATTTGACACTGGAAAAAAATTTCTTCCCTATTTGACACTAGTCCTAAATTTTACTCCCTACACGACACTTTCGTCCATTTTGAGTCTAAATGACACCTAAAAAGACGATTTTGCCCCTCATACGGTATGTGTGTGTGCGCGCGTGTGTGCTGTTGCGTGTGTGGGTGCACGCGCACATGTCTGCTGTTGCTGCATGTGCTGCGTGTGTGTTTGCTACTGCGTGTGTACGTGCGCGTGCGCGTGTGTGTGCTGTTGCGTGTGTGGGTGCACACGCACATGTGTGCTGCTGCTGCATGTGTGTGTGCATGTGTGCTGCTACGTGTGTGTTTGCTACTGCGTGTGTATGCGCGCGCGCGTGTGTGTGTGCTGTTGCGTGCCTATGTGATGCATGCGTGTGTGATGCTGCTGCTGCGTTTGTGTGTATGTGTGTGTGTTGCGTGCGTGTGTGTTGTTGCGTGCGTGTGCGCGCGTGTATGTGTGTTGTTGCGTTGTGTGCGTGTGTGTGCGCGTGCGTGTGTATGTGTTGCTGCGTGTGTGCTCCTACCCTCGCACTGATGCTGCGTGTGCGCGCTATTGCCCCCCACACACATACCACATGAGGGGCAAAAGAGTCTTTTCAGGTGCCATTTAGGCTCAAAATGGACGGAAATGTCATATAGGGAATAAAATTTAAAACTTATGTCAAATAGGGAAGAAAAACTTTTCTAGTGTCAAATAAGGAAGCAGATTTTAAGATAGTGTCAAATAAGGAATTTTCTCATCATAATTATCAACAAAAAATGTATAAAAAAGATAGTAATCAGCCCAGAAAAAAATGTATAAAACTATCATCGTTCTTAAACATAAAACTTATATTGGTGCAAATTTCTCACATCAATTACTCCTTATTGAACAAGTGATAGCGCCATTGCGTGCATTTGTTAAGAGGATGGTCCAGCCACATGCTTGTCAATATCTTCCTCAGCGCCGGGATCTGCTCCTTAGTTATTGTTCGGATATTTTTACCATCCCAGAACTCCAAGATCTTGAACGCGAAAAAACCGCAATCAGTGCTGTAAGGAAAAAAAATAAAAAATGTGTTAAAAAGCAAAATAAGATAAGCAAAAAGGTGAATGGACTTTTAAAATGCTACACTACTAAGTTACCGGGTATTTAGTTGAAAAAAAATGATGGGGTACTAGCCAAAAAAACTAACCCATTGTCCTGTTTGAACACATCGATGTACAGCAGATCATAGTCTTGGATCTGCTTACTCGAGTCCTTGTACGCAATCAACCAGGATTTTTTAATGCCATTCATAAGCTTCGTCGCATGTGTGATGAGCGAAGGGCTATCTTATGGACGAAGAGAATCAAGAACTTCAAATCGTTTTGCCTTGGGATTAAGGCACAAGACATACCAATGCCCGTCCTTTGGTAGACGTCCCAAATTTTGCAGTGTTGGAAACAGTAGGTGTTAAAAAATGTGAACACTTGAACACAAGAAGTTATGAAGTTATCAATGCATTTACAGTTAAAAAGGCAAAGTTATCAGGACACTGACAACATATGTTACCAGTAGGCATACATGAAAGTTACCACAGAAAGGAAAAATGTGAACACATGAACACAAGAATTTATCAATGCATTTACAGTTAAAAAGGCAAAGTTATCAGGACACTGACAACATATGTTACCAGTAGGCATACATGAAAGTTACCATAGAAAAGTAACATAACTAGGTACCAGTTAAAATTCTTTAATGGTACGATGTCTGACAAAACCAAAATAAGAGCCTGGTAAAATTGCCTGTTAGACCAACTAAAAAACAGCTTGTACGATTTAAAAGAAGAAAAGTATGTAGTTTACGTAAAAAATTGTACCTGATTTTGGTGACTAAGTATGTAGTTTGCATCACGACGGAAATATTTGATTAGGAACTTGCTCGTCATATCATGTATGAGAACATATACTGACAGCAACCATGGAAAGATGATCTTCCCTGGGGGTACAGAATCAGAAAGAGTTCGGATGTGGAGCTCTGCAATATTATTCGAAACTTGACCACCTTCTATCACACTATTAGCGAGCTCCTCCAATGTGACCCACCGCCCATCGATGTCAATAACCCTAATACTGAAAAGCAAACAAAGAAAAAAAAGTATATAAGCAAATGTTTTGCCGGTGAGGGGTTAAAATACTAGAGAAAAAGATAACAGTAAATGTCATTACTGTTTTATCTTGGAGTCAACTGAATCAGTGGTGTGCTTGATAACTTCCGCGTAAATAACCTCTTCGAGTGCAGATGCTGTGAGGCCACAATATGGAGGCAGAAGGAACTGCGATGGGCGGCTTACCCTAACTTTCCGAATGTACGATTTAGGAGTCACACTGGCTGAATGATTACCATAGGGAGGTTGAATAACTGGTGTAGCGAATTCAAGGCTGATGGGGTGGTCTAGAAGAAAAGTGAAGGGAGTTATCAGAGTTGGGAATGATGGAAAGAAATATTATGGGGAAACAAAAAAGAAAAAGAAGTTATCGGAGTTTAGAATAGTAAATTATCAACATGAAGATAATGATGTTATCAAGGTTGGCAGTAGGAAAAAGTTTGTTAAATAAAATCTTCCTATCAGTACCTTTTACAGAACCATAATTTGCTTTTGCTCTAACAGTGGCACGCTCGACTTCTTCAACCCACATAATTACATCGTCGTCTTCAACATCCGCATCATAAACTCGAAATCGACGCTCTTCAAAAAGTTGCGATCAGGTCAGTTTGTGAACTGACAAAAGGAATGTCAAATATGTGGAAAAACAACTAAAGAAAAAAGTGATAGATAGTACAGAATGATGATATAATTACTGTAGAGAGAAAAAGGGAAGAAAATGAGGGGGTCAGGATAGTTAAAGGGGCAGCATAAATGTATTAGAATGGTTTGTCTGTGCATGCAGGGAAAGGAAGGGGAGGGGTGTATTTACAGCATCAATAAAGGAAACAAAAGGGTTGGAGTTATCAGCATGGTGATAGCAGAAGTTATCAGGGTATGATCACAAATGTTACCATTTAAGTAACTAGTTAGCAAAAAAATGAAAACATGTAGGTATCTAGTTAGAACAAAAAAAATACTAGCACAACATTCGCAAAAAGTTATCATGGTGAAAGTTACCATACGATAAAATGGTAAGCTGGAAAACAAGGTACAAAAATCTTTCATGTAGAGCGATGTATTTATCAGTTAAAAGTAGAGCGCTACAATTATCAGTCAGATGTTAGCATGGTGATAGCAGATGTTACCACACAAAGGGTTGAAGTTATCAGCATGGTGATAGCAGAAGTTATCAGGGTATGATCACAAATGTTACCATTTAATTAACTATTTAGCAAATAGTTATCAGTCGGATGTTAGTAAAAGTTACCAGGAACCAGGAAAAACGAACAATAATAATCATGTAAAATACATCCACACACCAGACAACATAAAAAAATAAAGGAGCGCAAATGTGAAACGAAAACACATAGTTCATTACATAGCACACACGCAAAAGCATAAGTCATTACATGTGAGAGGGGGGGAGGTTGTCCATACATAGGATAAAAAAGAGCATAAATATACACACAAGGATCAAACTAAAAGCATAAAAAAGGTCTTCGAAAAGCAGACATCCATCACATCACTCTTTTGTGATAAAGCGAAGACACGTATATGCCTTCACTTACCAAGGTCAGCAGGCTCAGAGCCTGAAAACGGATTGGAGTCAATAGGATTATCTTCTGCATTCTTTAAATCTCGTGGTGCTGCCGCCATATGATCAATTGGGGGTGCTGCTGCTCGGTCTTGGGGAGCATTGTTAACCGCTGGGGCCACTGCTGGTGCTTGAGTTCTCGAAACAACCGCTGGGGACGGTGTTAGTACTGCAGCAGGGAATGCGGTAGTCGTAATAATATCTGGTCCGGGCGGTGTGGGGCCAAAATCTAGGCCAAGAGAGCAAGATGGTGGGGTGAAATCCCAGTAGGCCCTATCAGCAACAACATCTTCTACATCTGCATTAATGCTGAATTCTTGGGCGGCGACTTGGTCATCCCCAGGTTGAGCTTCAACAAACACTGCATCTTCAGTTTCAACTGGTTCTGCCACATTGAATTGGGAAGATTCAACTTGAGCTTGAACAACACATGGTATTTTGACAGAAGCTTGGTTATCCTCAGCTGCAGCAGCGGTCATTGGAGGAGCAATTCCTTGAACTTGATCGGCAGAAGCTTCAGCTACGGCAGCGCTCGTTGAAGGAGCAATTCCTTGAGGTTGATCAGCAGAAGTTTCAGCTACAACATCGCTCATTGGAGGAGCAATTCCTTTAGGTTGATCAGCAGAAGTTTTAGCTTCAGTGCCAATAACAACATTGGCAATTTCTTCTACCACTTGAGTAATAGTGGCTGCTGCCGCGAGCTCATCCACAGCTCCAAAACCAGCATCTGGTG